>NW_004524593.1:169198-174557 GCF_000260255.1 Octodon degus | reverse complement strand
AGACAGACAGGCACAGAGACACAGAGACAGAGACAGAGATAGAGATAGACAGAGAGAGAGAGAGAGAGAGAGAGAGAGAGAGAGAGAGAGAGAGAGAGAGAGAGACTAAAATATCTGAAAGATACCCTGCCACAGTGGTACTTATAACCTAAAGTAATAATTATTTTCTCTGACTGTACGAGCCTGGGAATGACGCCAGGAAGAACAATTATTCACTGAGATTTCTCTTAGCTTCCAGATCACTGAAGTTACCTGCTGCTTCTCCAACTCCCACAGAAATGTATGCAGAAGCGCAGAGCAGTGCCCCCGGCAATGCCAGTGCCCGAGAGCTGCCTGCCACCCTCACTTGTACTCACGCTGCCATTAACTCCGGGTGGCTGCTTCCTTGCGGATGATCGCTTCTCCTGCAGTGGCATGGACTCAGCCCCTTCTTAACCTCTGCAGTTGGCTGCTTGAGCACAAAAGTCGAACTGGACACTTCTTAAAAACATCTTTCAGTCTTCTTTTTATAATTCTTTAATTTCTGTTTCTAGCACCCCTTGAACTCCGAAATGAATTCATATGTCCTTCCCTTTCACTTCATATGTCTGTCTCCAGAACTCATTTTGACTACCACCTCTCTATTCAGAAACTAGAAATTGCTTTTGACCTCCCCCACCTGCTTCCAGTCACCTCCCTCCCCTGAGTCCAATCAATGCACTGCACTAAGCTTATATCTTTTCTTTTTCCCTTGACATTTTTGCCATCTAAACAAAGAATATTCTGGACACAATGTACCATACCCTTCAATATGATATTCTGATTGGCAGCATTTGTTATTAGTATAGAAGCCATGTCCCTGGAGTCAAAGCAGCCAGAGGTGAGTCATGAAAGTCCAGCTCATATCAGCAATTCCTTCCTGCCCACACAGCCCCAACCGGAGCAGCCAGCACTAGACCCATCTCCATTAGTGAGAAAAGGCAGAGAATTTGCAGAAGTAGTTGGCTAGTATGAGCTAGGTTCATCTCTTACACATAAGCTTGCATAACCCAGAAGTCTCCAATTGGGCACAAGTAAAATGCCAAACAATGATCATGAGCTCCCGTCCCATCCATCCTAATGTGTGGCTTCCCCACTGAGTCACAGGAGTACAGAAGCTACCCCCAGGATTCAGATGCTTTTATGTGGAATGTGCTTTGCTTCTACAAAGACACATCTGCAAATCGGGACAATTGTTGGCACTGATTTATTTCAAAAGAGAAGAAATTTTTGTACAGTGAGTGCTCAGAGTCATCTTCACTCCCAAGATCTCAAGGGGAATCAGAGATGTGATAAAGAGCCAGGCACAGATGTGGCTTGAGAGCATCCTCCCTTAGAACACTTGAATCCCTTGGAACATCACCACACATCCAGTTGCTACTGCGGATTGTGTTTCCTAAAACTTTAAAAAATGTACTCTTTTGACAGATCTTGCAATGTCAACTTTTGAAAGCCTCCTTTCCCCTCCACACCCATTCTATAAATATACACAACAATTCACAAGTGGTCAGGGGTTCAGAGATACACAGACTATTCTGTGCAAACTGAAGGAAGTGACAAAGGTTTCAGCATCAGGTTCTGGTAGTCAAATGACAAGAGGAAAAGGAAAATAATCCACCTCTACATCTGGTAGTAACACACTGATATCTAGTGAGAGGGCTTTTCTTTAAATCTCATTTTAGTTTGGTGCAGGAGCATAGCTGATACTCAAATTCAGGCATCTGAAAAAAAGACATTTGTCCACATCATCCTGCAACTGAAAGTGGATTATGTTAGACTGATGAGATTGTAATAATGAAATGTGTGTTTGTAAAACCCAGAAAATAGCATAAGGATGTGTTGGTCTATCACTATCTAGCAGAAAATCATGTATGAAATGCTGCGCACAGGACTATAGCTTGCTCTAGGGGGAAGCAGGGACACTGTGGGCATCTTCTCTGCTCTGCTGCATTTCCTAGGTAATTCCACCCACTCATGTGCAAGATGACATGTGCATACATACACCTGCTGCTGCGATACGGTGATGGCTCTTGAGGAGGCCAGTGCTGGACATTGTGCCTTGGATGTCCCGAAGACACCTCCCAACCCATTTATCTACAGCCAATCTCAATGCCTTCTCCTTAACAACCACAGCTTGGAGCTCCTTCTGCCTTCACCCTCTCTTCCTCTACTGCAAACACCATTCAACAAGACTGTTCATTTTTCTTCTGTAATATGGTCACACCAATTCCTGTCTCCTCTTCTCCGGTGCTACTGCCTGAATTTACACCACTCAGTCTACCTTACGTGTTATTTCTGTCACCTTCTAGTCTCCCTCCCCCGCCTCTACCACCTACCCCCTCCCCTACCACTTGTTGTTTTCAGTTTATTCTTCTTCAGACCACTCCTGCCACCACCTGCTTGACTTTTGCAACCACAAGTACAATTCCCTTGTCCTATGGTAAGTGCTTATTGCCTTTAAGTTCGCCCCCAGGCGCTAGCATGGCTCACCCAGCCTCACATCTTGCCCCTCCTCTGCTTGCACTCTAATTTCTACCAAGCACACAGCTCCCTGGAGAGGCTATGTAGTCTTCTCTCACCACCTCCCTGGCCCTTTGCCTCCCCTGCTCCATAACTGGGTCCCATTCATCTTTTAGGTCTCCCAATATCACCTGATTTGGACCAATGCCTCATAATATTACTTAGTATCACATTTCACACTTGGTGAAGGTTTTCTCTGGGAAGACTAAGCTCTTGGAGATCAGCGATGTCTTATTTGTGTAGTACATCATAGTAGCTCAGTAGAAAAATAATTTTCAATTTGTGGACTTTTTAGTGGGTAACATTTCTTGCAAACTTTTCAGCTCCTCTTTTAGCCTGAAGAACATCAGGTTGCTACGTCTGCTACTCTGTAGTGGGAAAAAAAATATCTAGACTGAAGGGCACAGCATCCCTCATACTAACAAGGCATCTTTTTCATTGCAGAAAAGGGTTGGAATCTGAGGTTTCCATCAAAAGCCATGCTGAGTCACTCATCATACATCAGTTCTAGGATAATTCTCCCTGAGAGTAATTAGAGATGGCGAGAGGCTAAAATGTTAAAGAAACAGTTGCACTCTGAAGACTCCAGAGGGTCTCACTAATGTGTCATGTGACCATACCGGGATGCTTTTCCTTGGCCTGAGGAGCTTCAGGTGGCTGAGTTTATCACAAAGGGTGTCACAATAGAGCAAGCTCTGCCTAACATCAAACAGTGAGGGATCCGGTGGCTTAAGCTGAGTGAGGCACCAGATTCACAGAGCCTTCTGCTTCACCCCCCATGGAAGCCATTCAAGCTTACATTTGATTTCCTAGTGGCACAAATAGAATCTCAAAGTATTTGTCTTTCACAGATGTGCAGCCAGTGGGAGTCTCTCATGGACAAAGGAAGCCATCTGTCTTTTCCACACACACCTATTCCTACGAAATGTTCAGCATCCTCTCAGCATTACACCATGGAGAAAAAAAGGCAGACTAGGCTTTCTAGATCTGAACCTGGGCACCCAGAAAAAGTATGGAGAGAAAAAAAATCAGTCGCTAAAATGGCAAGAACAAAAATGACAGCATCTGTCAAGATAGCAAATTGCCTTTCATGACCAATGACCTTTCCAGGTCGGGCAGGGATTGTGGGTACAGAGATGAGGCCCACAGTTTCCAGCTCTGATTCTTTTTTTTTTTAAACAAAACACTAAAAACAATGATACAGAATTTCAACACAACATAATAGGAAATTAACAAAGGTTATCATATTGCATATTGCTGTCTTCAGAGTAGTTGCTCACATTACAAGATATACACATGCAAAACTGTTCAAACAATACAGGCACAAACCATTCCTTTCAACGACTAATAGAAATTAGTGCTATAATTAACTTAGCTATTTCATGCATATACATTTGTTTTCTTTTCCCATTTCAGTGTTTCCTTCACAATATTTATTGTGTACTTTGGATCTCATTTTCTCTTTCAGTTTCTTATACCAAGGAGATAACATGATGTTTACACATGTAAGTCTGATTTATTCCACTTACCATATATATGAACCTGTGTTTATAGCAGCTCAGTTTGTAACAGCGAAATCCTGAGACAACCCAAATGCCCATCAACTGAGGAATGGATAAAAAAGATACAGTCTTTTTATGCAAGGGAGCACTACTCAGCTATAAACTAGAGGATATACTGGAGACTTTTAGAGGTAAATGGATGCAACCTAGAGCAGATGTGATTCCTGGAAAAAGTAAAAGAAAAATTCCTTGACAGTGATGTTTACTCAATATTAGACTTGCTCAGAATGAAGACTGTGATCTTTTATTCTGAAGAACTATAGAAGTAGAGTATATGACAAGTACCTATGAAACATTATGTCTCCCTGGTGTGGGATGATTCATTTTAGTAAATCCTAAGTTTGAAGCAAATCTCTTCCATGTCTTTTTAAGCACAAGAGTCTCAAAGTACTTCCTGCTATTATTGGTTAATTATTGCTGAACCAAATCAAGGAGGAGGAGAAATGAACTCACTCTAGTTTTCAGTGAATAAAAAAGACAGCTGACTTGAAAGCACTGGCTTTGCTTCTCCATTTTTAAAAGCACTCAATGGGACAATGAAGCGGAGGGGGCAATTCTGTTACACAGACTCTTTTGCCAGTTTACGCCATCTCCATAGCATTGAGTGAGTCCTTAAAAAGCAGCAGGGATTCAGACAACTGGGACAAGTTTTAGGCAAGAAGTCACGGCCCTACTTTAGAGTCCTATGCTAGGCCTTGCTCTTGTTTATGTTCTGTGCTGTTCTGCAACAGCCGAAAACCCATCCTCACAGAACAGCTAAACACAATCTAGAAATCCAGTACTGGGGAAGACCAGGCAGCAGTTATAAACAACAACAAAATCCAAATATATTGATTTATGAAAAAACTCTGAGGCATGTTACTGAGGGAGGAAAGAAAATTATAAAATGATATATACATTATGGCACTCCTAATGCTAAAACACAAACAACACTCTATCTTTCTGCCCATAACTAGTTTATTGAAAACTCTGATTCACTGAGAGGCAAATGTACAGGGAATTTTTTTTTCAATCACCACCTTTAACCACACTGACTTTCACATTCCAAACCCTCAACGATATGTGCAGCAGATCCCTAGCGTTCAGGTAACAGTCTCTTCATGAATACTCCAAGTTAGATATATTTGTTATCTCAATTGAAGCCATAAACCTCATACCCTTCTTTCTCACAGCCTGATCTCAACTAAAGGACTAAAGAAAGAAGGAGGGAGGCTGTTGTCATTTTTGCTTCTCTCTCTGTGTCCCTCTGTCTGTCCATC
>NW_004524593.1:156230-161148 GCF_000260255.1 Octodon degus | reverse complement strand
TACTCAGCAGGCTGGGTAGGGGAGGTGCTGTGGAGCGGTGGGGGCTGTCCCAAGGGGGTGGAAGAGGGTCTCACCTGCCCTGATCCTGGGCTGGGACCAGTAGGTCCAACTGGCGCAGGGTAGCAGAAGCTCTCCCACACACTCACTGGGCCTGGGCTAGGACTGGGTCTCCAGTTGTCCAATTAATAAACTAAATGTTATTCTCCTTTTCCCCAGATATTCCAAAAATATAAAAGTGGTTCTATTGGATCCTTCCTTCCTAGTTTGTTTGAGGATCGAGCTAAAGCACCTCTTCTCATCCCGTGATGCCGGAAGTGACTGCATAGCTGAGCAGGCTGTCACCATCCTCCTACATCCAAACACAAGTTCATCAACAAAACTGATTGGCAGTGTCCTCCTGTCTCTTGGGGAGGGACAGGAGATGATGTGTGGTAGTAAATGGGCTTTGATGTGCATTGTTTGGACTTGTACAATGAGAATGCTTTCCCATTGTTCCTCCATTAATTCACCATATTAGCTGGCCTCTAAAGACACCACACGCTTTCTAGTCAATGCAGCTAATTTTCGGAGACCACCAGACTGTGGTGAGCACTGTTGGTGCTGCACTGGTAAAGTTTTCCCAAAGTTTGATTAAGGTGTTGTACTTTTTTTTTTCCAAGAGTATAACTGGCAAGTAATTGGAGCCACAGAATGCAGTACAGATTCCTGTTCCCCACGTGGCTAATGGGACACAGACTACAAGTCAACGTTCCTTTCCATGTTCCACCTGCTACAAGTCTGTGTGATCATCTGCTAAACTCTGACTAATGAGAGCAGTAGAAACCCTGCAGGGCTGAAGGGACAGTCTGACAACAGCTCACAGAGGGAGAGGCTGTGGTGCTGAGCAGCACATGGAGTTGCAACTTGTCAGGTCCTCCTGACAACCGTTTAGAGGGTAGGGAGGTTACTTTGCCATTTAGCAGGAGACCTGGTGTGCTCCAGTCCTGCTTGTCATTCTGCACGTCCACCTAAGAGGAGGTCCTGAGGAGCCTCTGCCAGCAAGGAGATGAGTTGTGAGATGAGATAGAACAGCGTATTGCCAGCCTCCACCAGGGTGGCAACGGGCCTCTGAAAATATGTTAAATTTTACACGTTGGCCAATACTTAAAAATCTCAATGAGTATCTGAAAAAGAGAAGACTCTTCCATTTCTCGCAAATTACACTGACATGGCACAGATGATTCCAATGAGAAATAAAAGTGGGAAATCGGAAGGTTTCAAGTATAGCACGATTACTATGATTTTGATGTCAGACAAGTTTACCTTGGAGAGTATAGTGCTCTGGAAGGTGTTCCTAAGTTTCTGCCGTGACATTGTCCTTCAGTATCAAGTCACAAGAGAACTGGGATCTTCTTTCTTTTAAAGTGAAAATGTATGCTGCTTCTTCACTTCTAGATTATCATCTGGGTTTGAATTATGATGCTTCTTTGATCAAATACTAACTTTGGTGCTGCAAAGGCATCGTAGAGGTCATTCAGTGCAACTATTTCTCTGTGGAAGGTGCAAGTGTGGAGCTGGCTGCCCAAAGGCTTTGTGGCTGCAGCGCTGGAATCCTGCTCTTCAGACTCCCCTGTATGTCACCTTTCACCCTGAATTCTTCCAGGAATAACACAAAGAAGTAGTTCTTGAAGGTATAATTTATGTAAAAATTATTGTTCTTTAATATCAGTACTAATGGTAGGAAATAACAGTGATGATCACAATTACTTTCACCTACATAATCTTATTTGATCATATTGGAGACAAAAGCAGCACATCCATTAATAGGCCCATTTTATAAATGTGGCCACTGAGTTCAGGAACATTATACAGTTTGCCTAGCGTGTGCAGAAACTGTCAGCTTTGATTCTTAGTTTAGCTCTATTTCCATATTATCAGTCACAAGCCTTTGTAGTTTCCACAAATTTTTAACATCATAATTGACTACTTTACACCTGAACTTGATGTATTATTCATCTCCACATGGAAAAACCACACATCAACCATGTGTTTATTTTTGGATATGTCTGCTAGAATTTTATTGTGAGACCGTGGATATTGAAATTAGCAGCCAGAAGCCATTCTGATTCAGAGACATACAGTCTGAGCCTGCGCTTCATGTTCTCATCTTAGACAGGATGCCTTTGGGGAAGTTTTAGTTGTGCATTCTCAGGAATGCAAGTGCAGTCAGAGTGTGGTCAGTGTCTCGCAGGTGGGTATTTTAGTGCCTCTACCTTAGGGGCTTCTGGTCCCTCCAACTTACTGAACCCATCCCTAGACCCTCTAATACATACAAAGGGACCCTGAACTTCTGTGTGAAGTCAACTAAGCTAGCAGCACTAGGCAGGCCTTGACACAGGGCTGGCCCAGATGCTGGGGCCTCCATGTTCTTACCTTCATCAGACACCACTGGGCCATATTAATTTCTGACATGGGTGGGAGGTGTGGGGGGGGGAATTGGTCAGTGAAATCTAAATGGGCTTTTCCTATTTATTGATACAATTTCATGGCAAGAGCAATTTTCAGAGCTTATTTTCCACTCCATTGAATTCCATGTTACTGCAAATGAATATATTCCTCGGTCAGTGCAATGGCAAAACACAGTTGTAAGTGCTTTATGCTTCATTTGGATAAAGAGTTCAGGATATTACCAAATATAAAGGGAAGTTAAGGGCCATATTTCATTAGAAAGCTGTCTCCCCTGTTAATAAAACCTGAGGTTTGTGGTAGATGTGTAAAAAGCCATAGCAAGGACTTGCAATTCTGGCTGGCATGCAATAAAGCAGCCCAGTGGTCCCCAGCACCACCCGAGGCATGCACTGCTCTTCCACTCAAACCAGTATCTCCACACCAGCCCAGGGAGCAGAGAGAAACTGTGGGATGTGAGTTGGATGTTTCATAGAAAATTGAAAATACCACCCTCGGGCCAAGGTCTGTTTTTCTTCAGGTACTTGTTTTGCCACCATTAATAATTAAAGGAAGGCAGATGCTAACACTGTGAAGTACAGACACCAACTGGTGAGGCCTGCTGGTGGCTTGTGTACTTTGGCTGTAAAAGTGGTTCAATGGGATATCATGCCGCATGGTGGCCCACGCTACACTGTAGAATGTACTTTTATTTTTCTTCTCTTTTCCTTCTCTTTATACCCAGCCCAAACTTGCTCTTCAGATCCCATCTTTTCCCCTACCCTTCTGTTTGATTCTTAACTTTAATAAATGTGAAACTTTGTCACTTTCAGAAATCTGAATCAATGGATGGACTTCCTGTATTTTTATCTGTTTATTGGGCCTAGGAAGAGGTCACGCTGTCTTATTTTTCAAATAGTAAAACTTGAGAGCAGCCAAGGGCAACCTCAGAAATCCCAGGCTTTTATGAAAGCCAAGTCATGCTAAAGTACAAGTCCCCCAGAACCCTTAACCACGAGTGAAGAAAGAGGGCTCCTTTGCACGTGGCTCAGAGTCTGGTCCTCCCTGCTTCTAGAGAACCATGCACATCATAGTGATCTTCACCACATATAGCCTGTTCACTTCTTTTCATTTGAGAAACAGTGAGAATGATTGGCTTTTATAAGTACTGCTAAGGACATTCAACAAATCCAGTATATAGATCTCAGTTTTATCAATGACATGACAAATAAATTGCATCCTACATTTCAGTTTCATTAACTTCTCCAGAAACTTCCAAGTCCACATCAAAAATTCCATCCTTTACCTAACGCCTTCTCATCACCTTATTTCAGTCATCTTCACAGGTGCTGCCCCACTTTTGGTCTCCACATTTCCTACCTTGAAGATAAGGTTTGTCTCCAACTTCTCTTTCCTATCTTCTAGATGTTACATTTCACCAAATTCATTTTTTGTATTAGAAAAGAAGGTCTGAGGCCTCTGCAGAAAGGGGGCATCTACAGACTTGGATTTCATTTGCTTTCCAGCCTTATCTGCTCATGCCAAGCGGGGCCTTTCAAAGGAAGCATGAGGCAGACACTCCGTGAGCCAGGATCAGTGGTCAGGGCAATTAGCATTGCTCTGATGGTTCTAAGCCCACAAAAACTCTTTTTCAAGCTGTGAAGTCTCACTTCTGCCTTTTTCTTTGTATTCGGCCTAACTGCTGCCATCAGATATCTTGTGTACAGAACCCTGACTGTGTACTGAGGTCTGATTTGGTCATGGTTTTGCCCTGGTTTCTGCTCAACTGACCTACTGAACATTAAGCCTGGCTTCCGAACTCAGTCTTTAGATCTTGGCTACACACTCAGCATGTCCAGATCTCACATGCACAGGCCAGAGCATAAAAGCTGGCTCTGTCACAAATTTTCTAAACATATTGAGCCATGTTTTCCTCATTTATAAGATATATGTAATAATATCCACCTTATAAAGTTGTTGAGATAGCATGGTTAAAGATGTCAGTACTTAATAGGGGCCCAAAGAATATTGTCTCCTTTTTCCAGTGTTTGTAGGTAGATGAAATAAAGATTTGGATCTGACATCTACAATCCACAAAACTCTACATGAGTGAAACAGCTTGTCATTGTTTCCTTTGAGTTTTAGTAAGAAACATTAAAAAAAAAAGTCCAAGTGACATTTTTTAATAAATCTTTAAAAATACAATTTTTCTGTTGCTTAAAATTATAACTTTATCAAGACAAAGAAAGTCTTCCTTGCTGTGACCTCATATGAGTTAACATCCAGGTCTTTACATACCATTGCTCCCTAATGTGTCTCCTTGTTTCCTTCCCCAGTTAACCACCCATAGGACTTTCTTTTTCATTCTTATCATTGAAAGTTAGAAAAGTAAGCATCCTAGGGATCTTTCTTGATGAAATTATGCTCTGGAAAGTCTGTGCAATAAATTTAATGTATGGGCCTCTAGAAAGGTGGCTACACATATTTCTTTTTT
>NW_004524593.1:154590-156130 GCF_000260255.1 Octodon degus | reverse complement strand
GTCCTCCTCCCTCCCTCGATCTTTCCCTCCCTCCTCTGCCATGTACTGGGGAAGAGAGTTTGGAACTGGAATTTTGGTGTCTGTAGTAGGATGCTCTCTTTACTGACTATGGCCTTTGATGGCACTATGTTAGGAGAAGATGCCTTTCTTTGGGAAACTTCTATGAGTTTGCCCTATAACAGGCGAAAAGTTCTGATTTGATTTATTCTGATGCATCTCAGTGATGAATAGAAAGCACATTCTAATGAGGACAGGGTCTCATCTTATGGAAGTCTTACAGCCTGGTCAAATAATGACAAGAATGTTCAAACCTCCTTTCTCTGTATCCAGTTGAGAGGTTCAGAGGACTTTATTCTCTCCACAGCAAGTCACAGCTAACTGCTTCAGTTCTACCCGCACTGTCCACTTCTATCTTCATCCTGCTAAAATGAGTGCTAAGTGAAGATCACTAAGTCTGCTATCCAAGCAGATGCCCAATTTTTTTTTTTTTTGAAAAATAAGATAACTTTTTTTTGGTAGGACAGTTTCAATAATTAACACATTGCATACATTCTTTCTAGTGGTTAATTGCTGTGCAAGATGCGGACTTGATATCCTATTTACAAACACCATTAGAAAAAAATCCCTCTATTAATTAAGAGAATGTAACTAAATATCTATCCTAACCACTTCGAATACACAGATAGCAAATGGATGTTCATCTGTATCCCCTTTTTGTGTTAAGTTCCATCATTTAAATATTATAGGTGTGTAAACTCAGCAAAATATTCTAAAAAGTTCAGAGGTCCACAATAGTATTGGGTCTTTCATTTCACTGGCAATGTCAGAAATTGTTGACCTGAGTCCCCTACAGCTCAACATAATACCATGGCTTTACTTCTTTTACTTCGTTTTTATACTTTTCTGCTGGATGGTTAAGACCAAGGTAAAGCAAGACCTGTGCAACAAGAGTTGTAGCTTTTGGGTCTGATAAGGTCAGTGAAATCGCCTCAGGATTTATCCTGAGATCCTATACCTCAGATTGTAGAAGCTTTGTCAGTGTCAGCCATGTGGATGAGTCACGGCCATTGCTTGACCAATGTGCTCTCTGTGAAAGCCTGAGAGGATGTTTTTTTCTCCACATGACTCTCCTTAGTCAAACTCTACATCATTGATCACTTTCCTCTTTGGCCCCATAATCTCCTTGATAAGAAAATTTGGGACACTACTGAATTACATGATGTTACATTACAAGTTCTCATATGTTCTGAGTCTTAATTGACCTTGGAAGATTAGGGCCAAAATGTTGGCTTTCCTTGTGGCCCTCCTTTTTCTCTAATTTGGTCTGCAAACTTAGGTTGTTATCCATCCAGAAGACAAGCTTATTGTTATTACCATACAACCTAGACTGTTAAGCTTAACCTCACTATCTGTCTGAATATCAAACATCTTAGGCATAATATGGAACAGGTAATATTTTCATCAAGTATTGATATGTTGAACTTTAAGTCCCTAAAATATATGATGAAAAAACATTTAAAAATTAGAATATATTTTTAAA
>NW_004524593.1:137263-154490 GCF_000260255.1 Octodon degus | reverse complement strand
GATATTACTTCCTGGTTTTCTTCCAGAAAGGCCCGTCTTTGATTTTTAAGTATTATTTTTCACTACTTATAAATTCATTATTAGATTTTAAAACAGGCATCTATTGACCACTTGCCATATACTGGTCATTCAGCAATGTGCCAGACACCTAATGTCCCTGGCTTGGAGACTTTGTTGGAGATACAGATGTAAGAGAGAATGTTGATACTACTAAATAATAGGATAGTAAAATGACTTTTTGGAGTTGGTGTATAGAGAGCTCTCTGGTGTCAGGTGAGCATCATCACATACACGGTATTGGTGTATTTTACCAATCATCACCTATCTTAGGTAATGAATCCAACCTCATCCTGAAGGAGCAGAGTTACTGGAATGCAAAATGAGAACATGACATTCATGGGAGCATCATGAATGCTATACTGCATGGTGAAGGTGGCATGTGGCTTGAACCATTTGGGACTATGAGAATCAACACAGCAACAGTGAATATAGAAGTGGATAAATTTTCCCTCAACAAAGGGGAGCAAAAGCAATCAACTGACACTGAAAAATACCAAAAAATTATCCAAGTGCTTAGACATTAGACCACCTTTGAGCAAAAGCAAAGGAGCAAAAATTGCCAGACTGATTATCTAAAACAATTGGGGGAACATGGTAGAAGTCCTTGTATTTACCTTAAATAAGGAAGATCAAAACATTTCCCACTTAAAGAATTTGAGATTTGACAATTAAGGTAAATTAGGGTATAAGGAAGTGGAGAAAGTTGTACTTGCACCACAGAGGATGTAATTATGAAAGCCGTGTCATGCACCTAAGGCTAACATTTTCTACTGCTGTAGACTGAAATTCTTGGAAGAAAGATTTGGTCTTGTTCTCCTTTTGAAAAGTAGATTCAAAGAATAAGCTAAATGATATTTGAGTTTCTTTTTCTATTCTTTATCTGCCTTATAAACTTTCAGAGTTTCTGTTAACTCGTCTGCAAACTATACATGAAGTAAACCACCACCTCTTAAGGATGTTATCAAGATTTAATTAAATAATGTGTGAAAAATGTCTGGCACTCACACACTCAATTAATTCTTTGCTTCCTCCCCCCATATTTCCTGTTTGGCCTTGTATAGCAAAGAATATATCTTAGAGTAGACACTCAGAAAACACGTAGCATATTTTTTCTTGCCATTTCCCTGCCTGTAACACTCCCCTCACTTCTCACACCTAGCATGATAGTGGAGCAACACCTTCTTACTGCCTCCCAGAACATTTTCAGGTAACCTTAATTAGACTCAATCTTACAAATTTGTAAATGTTGTTATCCCCATGCTGCAGTTAGGGAAATCTAGGTAGAGGATGGATTCCTATCATCTTCAAGGCGAGACAGCTTCTCAGAAGATGGAACCAAGTTGTTTCTGCCTCCAGAAATAAAGACCTTCTTCTCCTGACTAGGTTCATCCAACTCCCTCTTTTCTGTTGTCATTTTTTTGTACCAGGAATCAAACTAAGGACTTCCCACTTGCCAGGCAGGTGCTGTGTCACTGAGCTACATCCCTAGCCTGGGTCATCAAATTTCAAGTTCACATTTCTTCCATTCTACCCATCCATACACACAGATAGACTTTCTTCTTACAAATTCTTCATTGAGTCTGAAGTAGCTTTGACAAGGTAAAACTATAAGGTCCCAAAGGAAGAACTTTATGATTCTGAGCTCTGCAAAGCCTATTGGCTTGTAGCCAACTTTTCAAATTTCTGCTAAATAAGCCAGTAAGTTCTTAGGGAGAACCAATATTTGGTATTGAGTTCTTATAGATTCTGGAATGGCCTCTGAAGATATTGAGCCATGAAGACAAATGGGATATTGAAATTAGCCTAATCAGTACAGACAGCTCCCTTCTGCTTCTAATTTCACATGGAAAATGAGGTATCAGTTGGAGTGTGATGATGTGATGGGGCTTTAGCTGACCAACTCAAGGACCGACAGAAGAGCACTGAAATGCAGCATCTTCTTTGAACAAAAACGTGTTCAGCTCTTCTCTTCAAAGATGACAGTCACCAGTGTTTTCTCCTATACCTTGTTGAATATCAAAATAAGAATCATGTGTCCACTAAAACTGAGCTTTCCAATACAATGAAAGTTAATTTTACAGGGTCTTTTCTCTAGGATATCCTAGGTGTCTAGCACAAGGACTGGCACATTGTACCTTCTCAATAAATATTCACTGGACTACTAATTCAATTAACTTCCCTTGTCATTCTGAAAACTCTGACTCAAAGCCATTTTATCCTCTCCTTGCTGATACATTTTGGCTGAAGAAGGGAAAAGAATGACATAGATTTACTGTTACACTCTACCAAGAACAAGTTTTCCTATGAATGTCTTAGTCTGTCTTGTGCTACAACAAAATGTCTAAGACCAGATAAAGTTTTAAATAAGGGCTGGTTGTTTAGTTCATAGTTCAGGAAACTGGGCTTGCAGTTCACCCAACATGTGAGCATCAGTATGTGATGTGCATCTTCTTGCTGCATCAGAACATGGCATCACATGGAGAGGCAAACCAAGCATACTGGGTCAGCTTTTCCTTCCTCCTCCTCTACTATGATTCCTCTTCTCTCCCTCCTCTTCTGCCTTTCCTTCATTTTTCTTCTTCCTCTTTCCCTTCCCCTCCTACTCCTTCCTTTTCTTGTTGTACTTCTCCTTCTTTTCCACACCAGGGATTAAACTTCAATGTCTTTGCATTAACCTTATACCCTGGCCTCCTTCTTAACTTTTTTTAAATTTTGAAACAAAATCTCACTGAATCAGAAGTGGAGGTGTGATCCTCCTGCCTCAGATTCTTCTTAGGAATCCTCTGCTGTCACCATGGGTGTCCCAGCCCTCAAGATCTTATCTAACCCTAACTGCCCCCTCAAAGCTCCACCTCCAAATATCATTATATATGAATTTGAGGATTAAATTTCCAAGGCCAATTTAGGGACATTAAAACCATAGCAATGATATTATTCAATTCTTGTTACAACTCAGCGAAGTCTATATCACTCTTCATTTTATGAATAAGAAGCTGAATCTTTTTATTTTAAAGAGAAAAAAACAATAAAACAATGAATTTCAAAACAAGATGATAGATTAACAATGGTTAATATGTTACATATTGTTATCTTCAAAGTAGTTGCTCAGATTATAAGTATAGGCATGAAAAATTAATCAAACAATATAAGCACAAACTGTTCTTTTTAATGAACTAATAGAAATTAGTGGCATAATTACTATATATATATAATGTATATATTATATATATATATATATATACATATACTGTACATGTATTTTTTTCTTCTTTCTTTTCTCTTTTTTCCCATCCTAGTTGTTCTTTCCTTTTGAGCAATTTCTTCCCCTTTCACAATATCTATTATACTTTTTTCAATTTTATTTATTCTTTTAGTTTACTACACTAGAGAGACAATACAGTGTTTACACATGCAGATCTGGTTTATTTCTTATGAGTATTTTCTCTAGTTGTACCCATTTAGCTATAAAAAACTTCAAATTTATCCTCCATTATAACTGAGAAATACTCAATTACATAACAATACCACATCTTTTTTTATCCATTCTTCATTTGACAGGCATTGTGTCATTTCCAAGATTTATCTATTATAAATTGCATGGCTATAAACATGGGTGCACATATATTGCTGTGGTATGATGTTTTTAATTCTTCTGAGAAAATACCAAGAAAGGGAATAGCTGGGTTGAGTGAGACCTCTCATTCTAGTTTTTTGAGGAATCGACACATAGATTTCCACGCTGGTTGTACCAGTTCACATGCTCACCAGCAGTGGGGAAGGGTTCATTTTCCCCCATGGCCCCTCCAGAATTTGTTATTTGTCTGTTTCTGAATGATAGCTGTTCTTTCTGGGATGAGATAGAATCTAGGTGTTGTTTTAATTTGCACATCTTGAATGACTGAGGGTGTTGAACAGTTTTTTCATATATTTATTCCCCATTTTTATTTCTTCATCAGAGAAGTGCATATTCATCTCAGATGTCCATTTTTTGATTGGTTCTTTGAATTTTGGGGGCCTGATGTTTTTTCAGGTCTTTGTGTGTTCTAGATAGAAGTTCTTGGTCTGAAGGACAGTTGGATAAAATTTTTTCCAAGTCCATGGGTTTTGTTATAACTTTGTTGGTAATGTATTTTGAAGATTTTAATAAGATGACATCCCAGTTGTTGATTCTTTGAATTACTTCTCATGCTGTTTGGATTTTGTTCATAATTCTCTGCATACCCTTATGTCTTCAAGATTTCTACCTATTTTGTCTTCCAATAGATTTAGTGAAGAAACTGAATCTGATGGGACATAAAGCACCTAAGGTAATTCAATTGCAAGTGATTTCTGAATCAATGAGTTTTTTTCCTATTGCAGTTATGGAGTCATTTTCATGAAGACCAGTAAATCAATGGATTTTGATGGTGTATTCCTGCTTAACATTTCTGTTAGATAGAAAGTTTGAACTAATCATCATTAATTGGAAGTGTAACATTATTGAGTTCGTGGTCTAGGCATTATCATAATGGTTTACATGCATTAGTATATTTAGTTATTTCAATATCCCTGTAAGATTAGACATATCATTGATCCTATTTAATGGACAATGGATAAGAAGTATGAAGTACAAGTGATTCATGCAAAATCATAGATCTAATAGGAAATGGACCCACATTTTAAATATAGGTAGTCTTATTTTAGTGTCCAAGCTCTTAGCAGCACTTCTCCATTTTTTCTCCAAAATCTACTTATATTGGACATCCAATATAAGTAGGATCAGCTCATGACTCTCAAAGACAATCCTGTCCCCACCACAGGCATGAAAGATATCCCAATCCTAGACATTTACCTCTAGCATAACAACTCTGGGATAATTTTGATTGGTTTGAACTATAAAAGCCCTGGTCTGTTCATGCACAAACTGGTCACATGGTCATACTCTTTGGCTCCTTAGAGCAATAACAACTTGGAATATTCCTACATTTCAGTTAGAGAACTATATTCTTTTTAAAGAAAACTTACACAGTTTGCTGATTGCACCACTTCTATTACTTCATTGATGATAATTCTTCCCAAAGTCACTATATACTCAAAAGTTTCACATTTGAAGGAATTTCAGAGAGTCGGTGATGCGGCTTAGCTCACTGACACATTCCACCATAAAGTGGCTTAGGATGTGCATCAGATAGAATAGCTAAACTTCCAAAGGCATAAAGCATGGGATACAGCATTTTCTGGGAAATAAGAAAGAACCAGAATCAGGTGGTTAAGAATGAAAGTGTACAAGAATCTCCTTCCATTTTCCTTTTTAACTCATCTCTGCTCATATTCTACTTGTCCTCTCCCCTCAAACCAAAAAAGACTAATTTTTAAATAAGAGAATGAAATTTAATTGTCCTGGTGACCCATCATATGAGTACCATTAATAATATGACTTTATTTTTCAATTGTCAAATAATACAGTACTCAGCTTTTTACATTAAATTCTCAAGCTAGATCTCAATACTTAACTAAATTACACTGAGAATATCCCCAGTTTTTTTCCTTGCCTAGACATTGCTTTTTAAAATCAAGAGCACAGAAAAATAGGTAAAAACCTCTGCAGTCAACCTAAAATAAAAGAAAGTTTTCCTAGAACATATCAGGACATCTTTTCCTTCTAAGCTATTTTGGCTCCAGGGTCAGACATGAAGGAGATTCATCAGAGGCATTTTTGCTCATGTTCAGCTGGATCAAGGGATGAGCATTCAATGCTCCTATTGTTCTAGGAGTGTAGAAGCCTTGATCTTTCTCTGTTTCTTCCCTCCCTTAGTCACCACCACTCCCCACCCCACCAGTCCAAGGCAATGCAGTGAAACAATATTCAAGAATGACAACAAAAGCTTTTATAAGTTCACAAAGGACATCTTAATTCCAGGAACCATGTATGTTGTAGTCAAGTGAGCCACACCTTAAAAAAGGCTGAGGACGGTTACTCAGCAGTAAACTTTAGATACCTTCCTCCCAATGAATAAGTCAATTAACCTAGCCAAATTGTCTTTTTGCCTATGCACAGATCATATTGACTTCAACCTTAAGAGGAAGCCACATCTGTGTATAACTAACCACATGACTTTAGGTAAGACACATCATTTATCTGGGTCTTCATTGTTACCTGTGCAATGAGGAGGTATTGGAGCATTAGACTAGACAGATGTTGATCTTAGACTTCTGGCTCTCAAGTACACTATGATTCTAAAGACAAATTCATTAATTCATTTTTATTGATTCATGAATTATTACATACTAATATAATGCAAAGGCACAAAGACTTTTAATTTCTAGCAAAATATGTCTATACACCCTAAAATATCTGATGTCAGTGTTCATATTCCCAGAAGAAGACAGGTTTAAGTCAAGACTTTGTTTACTTTTTATTGAGAAATGAGTGGGATTCTTTAAAAATAGAATTAATTTATTTGACAAGGGTAGCCATTTGTAGGGATAGGTTAAAGAGATATTAGAGCAGATGTCCTGAAAGGAAGCTTATAATGTCCATGTTTGCCACTAATCAGCAAGGTATCTATATTTACATTGTAGTCTTTTCCACTGACATCCATCCAACCCATTGGAAGAAGATGCACACAGTTGTTCTCCTGCAGATCAGATTGAGGACAGTGATAAGTAATATTGACTTGGGTTGGTGTCATCAATTCTAACTAAAACATAAGCATTGGGTCAATTTAACAAGCACATCGACCAACCCATCACCATGTCTACACAGAGGGACTTGATTCTATTGAGAGAAGCTAGAGATTTTTTTTCCTGAAGCTTTGCTGAGCTTTACAAGAGATGGTGTATGAGCAGAGGAGTGATTCAGCTTTGCTGAATGTACAAGTTCATTTTACAAAGAATACAGGACTTTTTTGTCTTAACACATTCCTGAGGTTGCTTACATAAGTTTAGGAAAATTAGAGGGTTCACTGAGTTAGTATAAAGAATTATGAAAGTACTTTAACCCATAGAAGAGAGCATAAATATGCCCACTGCTATTCATAAGTCTAGATTATATCACTACTATGGTCCCTAGTGTGCTTTTTGGCTTTCCCTTTAATTTGCTTCCAGTTGTAAGGAGATAGCCACAGTTTATAATACAATAAATGTAAAATTAAATGTAGATGATATGCTATTCCTAGAGTACCATTCAAAATTCTAGGGGGACACTAATCCCATGACTGCCTCGAATGCCAGTATTTTTTTTTTAAGAAATAAAATCCATAGTTAAATGCTCACATATAGAGGTGCATGCTATTAATGGATGTTGATTGAAAATATAACATTTAGTGCACCTTTTATTAATTAATTTAACAGATGCTGAATGCGTACCATGTGTTGGGCTCTTTACTAAATCCCGATGTGTGTAATAATATATGCCTATGTGAATCTTATATTCTAAAGAGAGACAATAAACAAAATGTATGTATCAGGATAACTTCTACGTAGGACATGTATCAGTTTGTGCTTATTAGAGGAACAGATTTAATACAAATATATGAGAATTTACAAGATTGGCTTACAATGTCTGCCCACAGGGTTAGATGTAAAAAGAGTACAAACAGTCTGTCTGTGCACTGGAGAACCAAAAGATCTAGCCAGAGGCCTAGAATTCACTGTAGTGTCCCATATGAGTCCGTATCTGGAAGCTGAAGGGTCTCCAGTGGAATGCTGAAGGGTCTGCACTAGCATTCAGGAGATGAAATGACATTCAAGGTGCAGCCAAAGACAGGGGCTTCTCTGAAGAAACAAGGGGTCCTACCTTCTTCATTTCCCTTTTATACCATTCTGAGGACAATCCTCACTAGGGTGGGTCTTCCACACCCATAACTATGCTGAATTAATCTAGTTGGACATTTCTTACTCAAGCTGCCACAATCCATCAACTATCACAGGAAGCAAGCAAGGAGATATTATAGAAATAATGGGGAGAAAGCAGCCCTTCTGGAAAATCAAGTTCCCCATTAGAGTGGCTGCAGTCCAATAGATCCATGCTGCCAGTATTAGAAGAGGGAGGAGGTGATCTAAAGAAACCAGGTTTTTAGCTCTCTTATCTAAACCATCAGGGACCTCACACTAGTAGGTTATCATCAGGCCTAGGGTCAGGCATGGGATATAATCAGATGTACTGGAGAGGCAGCATGACATCTACAGTTATGGAACAAAAAACTTCGCTTCAGTCATTGACTTTGCCAATTAATAACTGTGTGATTCGGGACAAATCATCTGCTCCAATTTTAGTTATTTTGATCATGGTGTTAATGAGCAGAAAATAAATATAAAATTACATGCAAATGCTAGCTTTGCTATTATTAGGGCAACTCCAGGAAGTTCACATCTTCTCTACCACCGTCAAGATGCCTGCTAGGAAGAAGTTACACTGATCTTTTCTTTCTAACTTTCTAAGTAAAATGCTTTGACTGTAAACTTTGCTTTCTGGTAAAATATGACCTCTGACATATATATTGTATGCAAACCTCAATCTCTGAGCAATAGAAGCATCTTAAGTGCTCTGCACATTAAGAGTTGGAAATATGTTTATTAGTCGGTTTGAGGTCTCAGTAGTAACTTCCTTTCAGTGTTCAAGTTACATAAGGAAATAATCAGTAAATAGAAAGATTGCCTCATTATGCAAAGTAAAATACAATCTGCCATAGAAAGGAGAATCATGCCGAGAAGCTTGCGGAACAGACTCTGCCTCCAATTAAGCTCCGATTACAGAGCTGTTCTTTAGTTGAAAATCCATTCCCAAGAATGGCTTGAATTTCAAGGGACATGGTCAACATGATAATAATGATATCATGCTGTTTCTTCAATTTCTTTTCCTAAAGAGCAGAAAATACCACCTCCACCTCTTCTTGGCTTTTATTCTCAAACTCAATTTCAAGAATGAGGGGAAGAGATGGGGGGTAGTGTGGAAGGGGAAGATCCTAAGGGTTTGCCCAGGGAACCAGTTGAAGAAATTAAGCTAGATTACAGATATTTTTCCATCAGTTTTACTGGCAGGCATCAATGAGATTATAAATAGCAGAGAAGCTGGTTTGACCTCTGAGACAACAAAGATGTCAGAGGATAAAGAATGCCCAAATAAGCGTTGACCAAATGCAAAATTTAGATAGATTCTGGGCCATCTAAGAGCTATCTCATAAGTATTATCATTATGCCTTGGCACCTAAAGGTAGACAAAAGATATACAGTATGTTACTAAAATGAAAGTGAGTTCCCTGCCACCATGAGAAAAAATGTTGCCTACCTTGAATATTATTTTTTTAAAAAAAGAGCTAAGAATATACCTCAGTGAGGAGACTTTGGGCTCATTCTCTACTACCACAAAACAAAAAATATTGCCAATTAAATTTTGACACATTGTTCTTTTTACATGGATTATAAGACATATATTGACTTTAGCAATGTTAAAATGTGACAAAGCAATGTGTTTAGAATCATTGAGTTACAGTGTATTGACTGATTGATTTGTTATGTTTAACACATCCCTAAAAAGGCACATGGGAGGAAGGAGGATGTGTAGCTAATTTGATAAGAAAGCTTGCCTGCCTGCTCCACAAGGAAAAACAAGAATTCTTCAGAAAAATAGAAGCTTGAGGAAAGATAAAAAAGTAACCTCCAAAATAATATGGGGTATATGTAAGGAATACAACGCAGACCGCCTCGCTGAATCCTAGAAAGTCAGAATTAATGGAAGTTCCCATAAACTTAGAGGAAAAATTTTCAGAACAAGAAAAAGGATGTGTTATTTTACCCAGCAGGGAGTCCACATAAGGAACTCATTATTTCAGGAACCAGCACAGACTAAAAAGGAAAAATTGGTACAAAAAGGATCTTAAATTCATGGATGATAGAACCATAATAGAGTCCATCCTCTTTACACTTAAATACTCTTATTAAGCCATCACATCAGCTTTTTCTTTCTGTGTTAAATAATAGTGCTTCCTCTAGCTTTCCTTCAAAGTTCCCATTTTCCAATCCTTCAATTTTATCTGTCCTTTTAAAAATAAGTAGATCCTGTTTTTCTCTTCTTAATAAGTCCTTGAAAAAACATTATCATAGAAAGTTCTTGGATAACCAAATTCCAAGTCACAATCAGAGTTCAAAGCTCATTGATGGTGATGACATATTATGTTTTTTTCTTTGAAGTACTATAGCATACAGTGTGGTACCTGTGAGGATGATAAATGGATAAATAAATCAATCAGTATGTTAAACTTCAGCTATCTGGAACCCCTACTGGGACCTGAGTTGCCCAGGTAAACCTGTGCTGTGTATTTTTTTTTTTAATTTTGTATTTAATGGAGGGGATGATGAGATGAATGTTGGTTTACACAAATAAGGATTTAGGTCTGTTGCTAAAATCCCTGAATTCCTAAGTTAGATTATAACTCCTAGCATTGTGAATTTTAAGGAATCCTTGGGAATATACATGATTAGCTTTAGCCTAATAACAGTCATGCACCTGTTCTTGCTAAAATACTGAGGACAAAAGCACAGGTTAGAAAGGTAGGTAGAAAGGTTATGCAGGCAAGCCAACATGGCTTTGTATGTGTGTGTTTGGATTTAGAAAGGGGTAAGAGGGCAGCGTCTTCCCTCTGGAACAAGTTCTTTAAGAAAATGATTCTTTGCTCTCTATAGAGCTCAGTAGACAGTCTTCCAGATGAAGGCAACTCAGATATCTCCATAGCCAGTAGTCTTGGTTTGGAAAGTACAAGTAGCTGTCCAAGGTTATGAACTACATATTGCACAGGGTAAGAATAGAACAAGACTACTAGGAGTCATCTGAGGTGTTATGAGTTAACAACACTAATGGAAAATAGACACAAAAGATGTGCTCTGCTTCCCCTGACAGCAGAGAGGGCTCCTGCTCTCATTCGTGGGAAAGAAACACTGATGAAAGTTCTCTCAGTTAAAAAAGCAATCACTAATTATAAGCCATTTTTAGTGACCTAGACTAAAATCACCCAACAAACCTACAGCAGCAGAGCCCAGAAGGGGTCTCAGTGATGTCATTTAGGAAACACAGACGGAAATGAGAATCGTTAATGTGAACACAAGGATCATGTTTCCTCTTTACTCAGCATCTAGCTTCTTGCTGATGGGGAAATGCAAAGGCAAAACATTTTCTCACTCTATGTACATATATATGTATATGTATGTATTTATTTCTTCGTAGCAGTTTTGAAACATCCTTTGGAGACAACTTTTACAACCTCACTTTGACAACAAAAGCTCCTTTAAGAACATTTGTCTTTTCCCCAATGACCTGAGTTAGCACTCATCATTGTGTTCTTTATATACTGTATTTATGGAAATGGCACCATGTGAGACCGAAATGCTTTATGGCTGGTAATCTGTGTCTTGTTATATAGGATTTATGAGACAAGAGGGGCACCGGTCTTGAGCCTGATGTGGACATTTTATACATTTTCTCTCCTTCCTTGCTAAAGAGTTGAGGATTCATCTTACCTTGCATTATTTATTGATTTTTCTTTTCCTTTTGCAGTATTTGTTGTATATTAAATATAAATGGATACTGCTTAAGTGAGTTTTGTGGTGTGTGTGTGTGTGTGTGTGTGTGTGTGTGTCCCTGTGTCTCTGTGTCTATATGAGGTTCTGCATGGCTATAGGCCAGCATAGTTGGGACTGCCTGGAACCACACAAGGAAAAATCCTAGTCACAGCCCCAAAAAATTCTACTGCATCTAATCACTCATCCCATCTGCTGTGTGCCTGGGGACCTGTG
Organism: Octodon degus; assembly: GCF_000260255.1. Classification (NCBI taxonomy): domain Eukaryota; kingdom Metazoa; phylum Chordata; class Mammalia; order Rodentia; family Octodontidae; genus Octodon; species Octodon degus. The sequence continues at coordinate 142,661 of NW_004524593.1, read as the reverse complement.
TTCTTCAAGAAATACCTCCCACTATTTGCACACACCACCTTGGTGTTTCTTGGGCTTTCCTACTCACTAACTACCATTTATTTTCACAGAAATTTTGCCTTCATTATTCTTCATTGACCATATTTGTTTCTAAAGCATCTATATCTCTCAGAGAGCCATGACAGACTACTTAGTGTTCTGGAGTTTCTGGACAGGGCATTGCTCTTCTGCTAGGATGGGAAGAGGCTGAGGCTCTGTCTAGTGAGCCAACACCTGAAACTATTTAAGATAACAGCTGTACAAAACATCCTTTGCATTGAGTTTGGAAAGTAGGAATGAAGAGAGCACTTGCCTGTCTATCACTACAGTAACACAAATGGCATTTTTCAGCTTCTAGCTTCTACCTCACTATATCGTCACTTTCCTGTAAAAGATGAAGAAACTAAAATACATAGAATTTAAATGGCTGACCCTAGAACAATTCTGAAGCACAGTGGTAGAGTGTCGGTTAAGTCTCAATCAAATATAACATGGGAAGTTCAGTCTAGGGATATGATATCAAGGGACCAGTACCCTCAGAGACCACAGCTTCCTGTTACTAACCTGAGCCCTGGAAAGGTTGTGGGGCCTCAGTGACCTCATAAGTAGTGTCAAATATAAGGGTAGTTTCTTCATCCTACAGGCTAATAAAATGATTGAATGTGATAATAAAGGTTGAGCCCTAAGCAGAGTTTATTATCATTTCACATTGGTATTTTCAAACAAACTACTGAAAGTTTCACACTGTCCCAGATATCACAAGGTTCATTTTGGTAAAGTGTATAGAGTTTATAGATTACCCAAAAGGAAATGAAAGGTAATTTTTTATGATAAATAAGTTTAATATAAGGTTCTTATGAGCTAAGAAATTTTAATAAAACGGAAATAGAAAAATCACCAAATCAAGTGTTACCTAGGGCAATAAAAAGCTAAAGAAATATCTTTGATTATACTTATAAGCTTCTAAATTTTAAAGGTTATTGGGGTCTAGCCTTCCTTGCATACCCTTACAAAATTAACTAACCATAGTGTTGTTCTGCACTCCCAGAAGTAACAATCTGAGTATTTTTCTCTACTTTTGTAGTTTTATCCCTTTGATCTACTCTAAGCAAAATTTTAACTTTAAAACTTGGCATCACCATCTTCAGAAAAAGTCCAAGGAAGCTGCTAGAAAAATAAGGACCAAATGAATCATCCTTAGCTTTAAATTGTACATCAGTTAAGTTTTGCAACATGACCAAATACCCTAAAATTAAAGAGATTTGGAAGCAGAACTGTGTATTTATTTAACCCATGATTCTTCTAAATTGCCCTTTTTTTAAGTTGGGATGGGCTCAGTTTATCTCAACAATGATTGGCATTCCATCGGATGATCTGTTAACATCTCTACTTTCTCAATTCCTGAGAGCCAAATTAAAAGTTCACCTAATGCTTTCAGATTGAATGAGTGGGTGAAGTTATCCACACTTTGCTCTTTTTCAACGTTGTGTGGATCAGGGATCTCTCTTGCAGAATTTGAAAGTAATACAATTATTTCCCCAGCAAATTCTCAGCACTCCTGTTCTCTGAAACTTGCCCAGTACATTCTGTCCCCCAGTCAGAAACACACCCCCAGGTCTGCTCTCTCTAAATGCTGTATAAATTAAATCACACATTTTCTATCAAACTGTCCTTTCTCTTCTTTTAAAATTCCTGCTCTCTCAGAGCCCTGAGTAAAAGACTCTATCCTTTTAATGGGATAAACTACAAAGTTACATCGCAAAGGCATGGCTATTGAGGGGTGGCATTTTTCAATGATCAACCACAAGCCATGTAGTGTATCATAACATCCTGATCACTAGGTAGGACAGAGTCACTGCTGTTGAAGAGAGAGGGGCACCTTTTTTTCTAATACTCTTCTTTCTATTAAAAAAAAATGCTCCTGTATGTCAGTAATGCTCAACCTAAAATAGATGCCTCAGCCTCAGTCAAACAGCCTTTAAGCTCTTTAGTGTGCATTCATCACAGACTGGAGAAGTGACAGACATGCTCCTAAGAGGAAATCCCGAGACCTAAATACCATCTATCTCTTTCTACAGATGATGCCATGTGTGTTGGGAGGGGGGACATAAACTAGAGAGGATGACCCAGTGGAGAAGGCTGCTAGGGGTCAGCACTCACTGATCTGACAGAATACTTGTAGGGAATCTGGGGCCTTGAAAAAAATGTGAGAAACTGGAGACCCCCATTCTATGAGAATTTGCTTTAAATGAGCTCCATTAGAGTAAATAGTGGACTGAACATGATTGGTGGGGGGACTGCTCATCTAGTTAACTGGATGAAGTTAGAAACAACACCAGCTGCCCCTACCAGAACTTGAAAGTGGCTGGACCATTAGCAGACATATTCAACCACAGTGCGTATGTGAGGGGGGTTAAATAGAAGTGAGGAGAAACCAAACTCAAATTATCTGTGCTTAGGGGCAGCAGTATAGCTCAGTGGACTAAATGCTTACTTAGGTAACCTCAGAGGCCAGGGTTCGATCCCTAGCACTGCATGCCATGCTGGCCCTGCCCCCAGATGTGCTGACCGGACGATGGAGTCTGGGCATGGCGTCCCATGCCTATAATCCCAACACTAGGGAGGCAGAAATCAGGAGAATCACTGTGAGTCTGAGCTGCATAGTGAGACCCCCCCAAAAAAAGAAAAAAAAAAAAAACCTTACAAAACAAATTATGTGTGCTTTTCAGGTTCTGAGAGGCATTCTGATGTTTCATACTTGCATTCCCCAAACTGGGACACAGAGTGCATGCTTTCAATGTCTGCAGGGTGCATTAGCTCCACTCCCTCTCCTTTGTCCCCATGGCCAGGCTCTATTTCTGTTGCTCAGACTGTATCTGACTCTCTTGTTTCTGAGTCTAGTTCCTTCTTATCAGTTCTGCCCTTTTTCTAAAATACAAATCCAGGCATGTCATTGTCACCCTGTTTTCTTAGGGGTTTCACATAGCTTTCTGACATTCTGGCTATAGTGTTCCTTATCTCTTTGTTCTGTCCACCTCCACTCAATATCTCCTCCCATCCCACTCTCCAACACACATCTTTAAAACAGTTATTGCAAGCTACTCATGGTTCTTCAAAATTCTGCTTTAGATTTCTAAGTCCTTGCACATATTGTTCCTTCTTCCAGGAAAATGCTCTCTCCTCCTCCATGGCATCTAAGACTTATTCATCCATCTAAATTCAGCTTAAGTATCACCTCTTCCAAGAAATCTTTCTCAGGCTTCCTAATCCAATATAAAATGCTCATCCCTTGAGCTCCTCTTATGGCCTTGCTATGTCTCTTACAGTTTAGTTACATTGTGCTGAAATGAGTGCTCTGTTAGCGTGGCTCTGCCACCACTTTGTAAAACTGTTTTACCCAACTCTTCTAGAGCTGAGCACAAAGTAAAAGCTGGCTAAGTGCCTTTTAATGAATGAATAGTGAATGAGTGCATACACAAAGTTATCTGCTCTTGGTTCTTTTTGGACATGGTATGCTTCAATGTTGTCAGGGAACTACAAAGCGATTTATTGTCACAAGAAGTTTCTCATCCATCTCTAGTCCTTAGGTTTACCCAGTACATTCGACTTCCCAGTTAGATACAGGATGGCCAGACCTGCCCTTGACAAGTAGATCATGTAATTTCTCCCAAATTGCCTCTCTTCCCTTTAAAATTTTCAGTCTTTCAATGCTTTAGGAGAAAAGAAATTAACAGTAACATCATTTACAACCATGTGGAAACAACTGAAAGTGATTATTCCTTATAATTATATAGTAGTTGAAAGTTGTATAAACTTTTGCCTTCATTGCTTGTACCTCAGACTAACAGCCACCATGAGGCAGGCCACAAGGTATTCTTATCTCATGCTATCACTAAAGAAATCAGTTCATGTCAGCTTTGCAAATTTGCCAGAATCATATAAGCAATAAATGGTGGAACATCAACTTATATTTTTAAAAATGCTTCCATTTCATTTCTCAAGTGGTTATGCTTAGATGGTGAAACAAACCTTAAACCTAAAAGCAAAGCTTCACTAGTTGTGGATGTGAAACATAGATGGAAGGATTCTCTAAATCCACCAAAGATTTGGCACATCCCTTCCACACACAAATGGATGTCCAGGGTTGGTTAGTGATAACAGAGAAATAGCTTCTAGGTTCCTTCATTTCATATCTAGTCAAAGTTATTCTATACATAATGACCATGGAACATGGAAGGTTGAAAATTTTTTGTAGAATATCTTGCAGAACATCTTGACTGATTCACTAAGGACCTCTGTGTGCTCCTTGAAAACAGCTTCTGATTGTAAAGAGGCTGCTTTCTGTGCCTGCATCAAAGTGCACAACATAGTGGCCCTCGCTGTAGATGTGCCTTCGCCTTAAGGCAACTGTGTGCACTCCTTACCTAGGGTATAGAGTAACCATGTGTGTCATGGAGGAGAGAGATCAAAAACAGGGACAACTGAAGGTCTGTAAGAAAATGCAGAGATTGCCCAAGAAAAGCAAGGAAACCTTGAGGATGAAAGATGCACTAGAGGTGTTTGGTGTCACCTAACCCTCCAGTTAGAGCACTCCACTTGACAGACAAGAAAACTGAGGCAAGAGAAAGTAAGTCACAGTCCTAGCCCAGGCCCACTGAATGTGTGGGAGAGCTTGCAGCTAACCTGCATCAGCGGGGCCTATTACTGGTCCCAGCCTAGGCGCTGCATGGGTGAGACCCTCTTCCATCCGTTTGGGATGCCCCCCACCACTCCGCAGCACTTCCCCCATACCACCACCAAGTAGGAATTCCTGTCACATTCTGGGAAACCCCAGACCCAGTCCTAGCCCAGGCCCAGTGAGTGTGTGGGCAAGCTGCCTCTCCCCCCTACTCCAACTTGTCCCCTCCAGGCTCAGCTCAAGCCTGGCATACAGATACAGGCCTGGGGTGAAACTCTGAAGCTGCAATCCCTGCAGAGAGTGCAGAGGATAGAAAAACCCAGCTAGTACAGGAGCATAAAATCTTGACAGAGGGGCATAACAGGTTCACCCCCACGGGCAGCAGCAGGAGGGAGCTGAGCAAAGCAGCCAGACCCAAGCCAGGCACAGCTGGATAAATCCAAACTTTGTAGACCTGCACCTGAACTTCAGTAGGTGCTAAGGCTATAACTGCAACAAAGATCTACAACAAAGGTCAGAAGACAGTGCTGCACAAAATGACAATGAGAAGGAGCAAAATGCAAACTCAGAACCCAAGCCCAGCCATAACAAGTGCAGAGGATACTAATACAGAACAAATTGAGAATCACACAGCTAAAAGCTATGAATCAACAGCTTCTGAAATAAAGAAACAACTGCAGAAAGGTACAGAGGAACTCAGAT
>NW_004524593.1:128639-130506 GCF_000260255.1 Octodon degus | reverse complement strand
TGTCCTACCAATTTGATTTGAAACTGTCTCATTGCTATTTGTTTCTCAATAATATTATGAGAAAAAAAAGAAAATGCATTTCCAGACACTCTGGACTATAACCATTTGCCCTGTCCCCAAAGTATATTATGGTATAGATTGTCACCCATGTCTCTTAAAAGATTATGAGCTCCTTGGAGTTGAGAATATGGTAGATCTTTTCTCATGCACCCATACCACAGCCTTACATTATTCTTCACCAACTAGACATTATTTACTCCTTGCCTTGCTGCCTTCCTCTTTTACTCATTCTTCCATTCTGGAAAGGAATTTAAGCCATTTCTGTGAACTTTTTCTAAAACTTGAGGTGAAATGATCTTCTATTTCTGGGATCTGATACTGCTTTATAATGGTGTTACATCTCTGAATGAAAAGGTAGGGTATACTCCTAAGGGCTCCTGTGTTTATGGTTCATAGACTTGCTTGCTTATGATCTCCCTAAACTCTGTTGTAGCTTACATTCACAGGAAGTCAGACCTTGAGATAGAGTTTAGAGTGCAGAATAGATAGTAGGAAGTCTTGAAATAACACTAGTGAAAATGAGGGAAGCCAACAAGCTTGGGTAGAGGGAGAATTGAGGCATGATGGTGACCTGAACAGCCTCAGCCTACCCTGTAGTACAGCTACACACTGTGATGACCCTTCAACATTGTTTTACCTTCAGGTAATTTCTGCTATCAATCGTGAGAGGTAAAACTCCTTCAAAAGACACTACCATGAGGAAGGGTGCTTTCCACATTCAGGCAGGCTCTGAGAGGCCAGTGTCTAAGGGGTCTCTTATGCTGTCTCTCTCATGATCACTCCTGGGCCAATTCACCCCTTAGAGGCAGTCTGGAGAGCACAGATCCTCCTTCAGTATAACCTTACCTGGCATCATTGGAGTCAACTTTTGCATATGTCACTGTGAAACTTGTTTTGTAGTTCAGTGAGCTTCTCTCTATCTGGAAAATAAAGGATGGTTTAGTGGCATCCTCAGAACCAGAGCAAAGTAAGATAACCAAACCATGACATCTAAGGAGGTACTTATAGAAGTACTTCCCTATGATGGAGATGCTTGGTGCTCATTCTTGATAGCTATCACAACATTTGAAGTTAAATTTCACAGCCCATGAAATCAAAGCTAATATGTTCACATTGATGTGTGCACATGTGTGCATGCATGTGCATATGTGCTTGATTTCTGTGTGTGTCTCTCTCTCTGTGTGTGTGTGTGTGTGTGTGTGTGTGTGTGTGTGTGTCCAGACAAGGAATTCTAAGGTTAGCTTTTTGAGGAACTTTCCAAAAGCAACTGCATCATGTTACATTCCTCAACACAAGGTATCAGGATTCTAGTTCTTCTGTATCCTCATCAAGCCTTGCTGTTGTCCAATGACATCATCAGTATCTCATTATGGTATTGTTTTCTCATTGTATTTGGTACATATGTATTTCTCATATGTATTTGGTACAGGGTCTCACTATGCAGCTTGGACTTGTAGTGATACTCATGTCTCAGCCTCCCCAGTGCTGGAATCACAGTCATGCTCCACCATGCCCAGACTCCATCACTGGCTCAGTATGCCCCAGGGGTGGTGCTAGCGTGGCATGCTGGCCAGAGGATCAAATCCTCATCCCTATGCTTGCCAAAGCAATCATTTAGTCCACTGAGCTATCTCTCCAGCCCTTTCATTATGGTTTTGATCGGGAATTTCTAATAATTAAATAGATTGAATATCATTTCATATGACATCATTTCATATGTTTACTGACCATTTATTTGCCTTTTTAGGGGAAATTTCTATTCAAATTATTTGCTTAGGTTTTTATTTTAAGGAGAATAAAATCTTTA
>NW_004524593.1:123428-128539 GCF_000260255.1 Octodon degus | reverse complement strand
TTTGTATTTTAGGGTCTACAGGGTCTCACTACATAGATCGGACTCTTAGTGATCCACCTCTGTTCAGCCTCGCAACAGCTTAGATTACAGGTTCTTGTCACCATGCCCAGTCTCAATTGCCTCTTAGTGCACCCCAGGGGCAGGGCCATCACAGTACTCTGGGGATTGAACCCTAGCCACTGTATCTGCCTAAGCGGGTGCTTTAATCTGCTGAGCTATTTGGCCAGCTAAAATCTTTAAAGGAACATTAAAAACTACAGAATTTCAAAACAGGATGATAGGAAATCAGCAAGGCTTGTTTTATTGAATATTGTTATCTTCAAATTAGACTTTCTTACTTTTAAGTAACATTATTTGCCTTTTTAACTGATGAGTTGTGAAAGTTCTTTATATTTTTGTACTAGATCCTTATCAGATATATGTTTTACAACATTTTTCACATTCTGTGGTTGTCTTTTCATTTTGTTCATAGTATCCTTTCAAATAAAGTTTTTTTTTTTATTTTGGTGAACTCCACTATATCCACTACCTTTATGTTTTGGAGTTTTCTTCTGGTCATACCTAAGCAATTTGTGATGTTTATATGCAGCTTATGGAGAGATACATGTACTTCCATATCATGATTCTTTTTATTCCCCTTCATTGGTTTGCAACTATCTAAATGCTTACCCATCTCATCAGATTATGTTCAACTGTCCAGACTACCCACTTTTAGTCTGTTTTTCCTTTTAAAAAGGTAGTGATGCCTCTTGTATTGCTTTTAGTTTAATCTGTCATCTCATCTCCCTCTTTGCTTGATCAGTCTAATGAAAGAATTGTCTATCTTTCAAACGACAAACTTTCTATATTCTCTCTTGTAGTTTACTTGTTTTACTTCTTACTCTATTATCTTTTTTCATTTCCTTGTATTTGTTTTAACTTTTTTTCTTCTTTCTCTGATTTTGGTCTTTATTTAATATCTTTTCTTATAATATAGACCTTAAAATTAAAATATTCCTTGTAACTTCAGTTCTGGCTGCATGTCAAAGTGTTGGTATGGTGTGTGTGTGTGTGTGTGTGTGTGTGTGTGTGTGTAGGTGTGTTTCTTTTCTTGTTTTCCTTGGCTCCTATTTAAAAGCATGTTGCTTAATTTCTACCTGTTTGAGGATTTCCCCATTTTACTTCTGTTACCCACTTTTAAATTTCATTCTGTTGTAGTTGAAGATGTATCTTGTTTTATTTCCATCTTTTTAAATTCATTGAGGCTTGTTTTGTGTTCTAACATATGCTCTATCCTGGAAAATGCTCAGGTGCATTTAAGAAGAAAGTGAATTTTACTATTGTTGAATGGAGTGTAATTGTTTAGGTCTTGTTGGAACATAGTCTCATTGATGTCTTCTGCTCCCTTGTTGAACTTACACTTATTTGAATCATTATTAAAACTGAGGGAGTAAAGCCTCCCATTATTATTGTTGAGTGGCCTATTTCTATCTTCAGTTTTATCAGTGGTTGCTTCATGCATTTTGGCACTCTGTTGTTAGAGTCATTGATGTTTATAATTGCTGTGAGGCTTCTGTATTTTTGTAACTATTTTGTTTTCCTAATGCAATATATATGCTCTGTGATTAAGAAGGCATTGACTTCCAGGGTCATGCAGGAAACAGCTAGAATTTGCATGAATTTGGGAGTGAATGTCTCCCTAAATGTTATACCCCAGGCAACTGGCCATCTTATTTCAGTCCTCGCTCTGGTTATTGCAGTAACTACAACTGATCTGACAACCACAACTAATTCTACTCATCTCTGTACTTATTCTAGATTCCTTTCATCCTCAGCTAGTTTCTCTGCTCATCCCAGAAGCTTACCTGATGATGTGACATAGATTCTCATTCCTGAGAGGTTTGAATTCCTTATCACATGTCCATCTCATGCTTCATTTTCTGTCTTTGTTCCTTTGCTGTCACAGCTATGCAACATAGAACTAAAATGAGCTCTAATAGGTCACCTGAATGCCAAATAGTAATAGTAACTTTTCTCTTGAATAGGAGTCAATTATGCCTGTCGTGATCATGCTTCTGCTTGTCTATTGCTAGCTGGACACAAAAGACCTGAAGTCCCCAGATGATAGCCACAATTTGTAGTTCAGTGGAACCTTTGCTGTATCATTTGTTGGAAGTATTTTTCACTGTAGAACAAAGACCTCTAAACCTGTAGAACCCAGAAGCACAAGATCAAATGGGTCATTGGGAACGATGATAACTGGGGAACTCCTGCTTCCATTCTTTATTCCTAGACTCATATGTTCTTACTAATAGGGTCAAAACACCATATGAGGGTCCTGATCACTGTATAATGGGTACCCTTCTGTGATAAGATGTGATATAAGCTTTTATGCCAATGGATCAGACATTGTAAAACCTGACTGGTGTTAGCTGAAGTCCTTCAAAGAGGAACATCTTCCAGGATAGAATGACCAATATACAGTCATCTAAAATCAAGTGTTCAGCTGATCTTCTTAAGGAATACTGCCATGCTGGGGTCTCAACACTGTTTTTTCTTGTGTATGCATTAGATATATAGTGGTGGCAGTAACTGATCACTCTTGACAAGTAGGACTCCATGCATAATATTTCAAGTGTGTACATGGCATTCACCTCTGTCACCATGATCTTTCCATTGTATGACTATCATAACCAATAGTAGAAACTTGGCCAATAGGCCAAGTTACCTTTGTTTATTTAGCTATTAAAAATGTATGACATTGACAAAGGATCTACAAACTGCAGTACAGGGTTTCAGGGTCAATTCTGAGGGGATCTGACTGACCTTGTCAGATACAAAAGTTACATTTCTTGTTATATAGATCTTACTTTACCTTGGTCTTAACCATCCATCAGATAAGTATAATGAGGTACAAAAAGTAAAGCCATATTAATATGTTGATCTGTAAAAGGCTCAAGTCAACAACTTCTGGCATTGCCAGTCCTATGGATAACCCACTACTATTATGAACTACTGGACTAGATTGGATTATTTTGCTGAATTCACACACCTACAATATTTAAATGGCGATGAAATACCCATCTCTGGCAAAACTAAACAAAACAAGGGGATATAAATGAAGGACCATTCTGTATCTGTGTACACAAAATAGGATAGATATACAACTACTTTCTCTTAATTCAGTAAGAAGAAAGATTTGCACTAATAGTGTTTGGACAGGATATCATGTCTGCATCTTGTACTATGAATAACTATTATGAAGACAACAATATGCAATGTATTAATTACTGTAACTATCCTACTAACCTGTTTTGAAACTATCTCATTGCTATTTGTTTCTCAATAAAATTAGTTTTGAAAAAGGGTATATTACATGATGAGTGCTTTCTGATGGGTATTAATATCTGATAAAAGACTGTGATGTTTATTCATATATTTCAACCACACACTGACTTAGTCTCTATTTTCAATATCTTTTTCCTTTCAGAATCTTAATAAGTCATCCATGTGATCCTTGTCCTTCTTTCAGTGTGATGAAAGAAACAAGATGCAATAATCTGCATTTATTTTGAAGGAATGTCCTAGAATGCCATGAGACTTAACTGTCTTACTAGTGTCCCAGGCTTTTGGATATCTGTGGATTCATCCCTACCCTCTGGAGAACATGTAGCTGACCAACGCCTCAGAGGCGCAAGTCACTTTTCATTTACCTGTCTTTATTAGCATGGTATCTTAATTTAGCACATGAAGGTGTTTTTCTTTGGGATATCCAAATCTCTTTGTGCTACATTATCATACAAATAGAGGAATAAACAGAGCCCTAGAGCAAATGGAAGTATATTGTCCAAGCATGAGAAGAACACAAACTGTTTCTATTCCTTTTTTCCTTTTTCTAAATAAACGACCACATTTCATGTACATAAGGCCATGCTAATCTTTAGCAAGAAATGCCTCACCTGACATGGTAGATACCATAACAATTATTACAACTTTGTTGAATGTGTACAGGATGTCTCTTTTTGCTATAGACAAATGCATACATAAGTTGGGGACTGGCCATGCCAGTCCAAATTCCTTTACATCTGTATCAGTAGCACTAACTTCTGTTCTTCCCAATTCTGGAATCTAGTATTATTTAATATTTATACTTAACACTTAATATATTGTCCTGGGGTAGAAAGTTTAGGCATTTGCTTTTCTTCAGTATGACAGATATACTTTATCTTTTATATGAAAGACCAAAATGTAGAGACTGAATCATTTATCAACTATTTCTAACTCACTTAGACTTTTATGGACTGGGGAAGTCACAAAACCCAGGGTGATCACAAAACTCAATGAGCCTACAACCTGAAGTATGTCACAGTGCATAATTTACTTGAGTCTCATCTTAACAGAGAAAACCCTAAAATATGTCATGTCTTTGAGTATCAATTGTAAATCCAACACTGAGTTCAGTTGGTCTTGGAATATCTGGATATCCCTGTTTCATGGTGTCGCTGGGTAGGTTGGTATATATCCCTTTTGAGAAAGGACCTGAGGGATCACTACTGTGTATAGATTTCTTTGTCACGGTACAGATTTGTTCTGCTCAGAAATGCTATCTTCTCTTCAACCAGTGGGTTCAGGATCAGAAATGATCTTATGGCCAGAAAATTCATAAAGCAAAGTAGTGTTTATTAGCATTACTTCTCCAGCCTCCTGAGGCTCTTTCCTTGCTCACATACTTCTTATGAAGCAGGTTGAGTAATATCTTTCATGTATGCACATTTTTTTAGTTCCTAGGGAAGCCAGTCTGTTCACAATTCATAGCTCTGAGCAGCACACCTCTTCTTGGCTGCCGTTCTAACCTTGCTGCCCTTTATGGAAATGATATTCATGTAACTGTTAAGTGTTGGCCTTGATTGTTTTGGTGGGCTAATCACTCCATCGCCAACAGTGACCTTTGTTCTCCTATAGTTGCTCTATTATCATCCCTTGCCTGTGAAAAGAGCCATCATTGAACTTCTTGATGCTGGTGACCCTCTCATTAAAGTTTTCCTTATGCTCTTGGTAAATGATGCATCCTCTGCTCTTTCCCAGGAATATCATCCTTAACTGGAGTTTTTTTGGTTTGTCATATATATATA
>NW_004524593.1:117605-123328 GCF_000260255.1 Octodon degus | reverse complement strand
TATCCAATAAAAACTCTGGCACTTCATCCTCATTCAGTGACCTACTGCTTTTTCACACTTCTAGGAGACATCTTTTTAATGAGTTTGCCATATATCTGAGATCTCTGCCACAGTATTAAATCCTATATCTCAGGAGAATACTGCAATAAAGTCTCTCTTATCCAACCATACACTTTAGTTCCCTAACTTGTGTACTACCAGTATCCAGTCCCACACATCTTTGCACACTTCCTCCTAGTATGTCCTGTGGATCCTTTTAGACGTAGTCTCTTTTCTTCCTTTTCAGGCCCACTATACATCTGGCTGTAAGATACAAAAGGGAAGACAGGTAGATACTGAGGGAACCACGTGCTGTTTCTTTGGAAAACAAGAGGGTGTGCTAACTTTTAATAGCAAGGAGCGGATCACTTCTACAGGCTCAAAACATTCAGAAACTGAAAATTCAAGGCTGTGGAGGTATCAGTCTAAACATTCCCAACATGTGTATGCGTCTATATGAATTTCTTTCCTGATCTTAGCACAGTATATCAGCCTTTGTCAGGAGTTTAACTTTCTTTGGAGCTGAGTTATTTCATGATTAAGATCTGACTTAGTGCCATGCCTTCCCTGTCCCCCTGTTATAAGATAAAAGTCTCTCTATAGTTTATTATTGTGAGTTGAATATTTGTTTTTGCAATTGTTCTCAATCATTGTATTTTCTTACCTTTTTCTTCTGTGTAGATCAGCAGGCCATTTCTATACAGGGTCATACACTAAACATTTTAGTCTTCTTTGGCCATAAATTCTCTGTCACAACTATTCAACTAGACTTTGTAGTGCAAAAACACCTCTAAACAATATGAAATGAATGTATCTAGCTATGTTCTAATCAAATTTTATTTGTAAAAAATACAGTAGGCACAGTTTGACCCATGAGCCATAATTTGCTCAAAACCTGCTCTAGCATAGCGGCTGGATTCAGCAATAGCTAATCAATTTCATTTTTCTTTTACCATTTCTCCTCTCTTTCTCACTGGATACTTACCATCATCATCTAGTATATTCCTTTTCATTAGTGTACCAGCCAACCTTAGTGAAAGCTTTAATAGTTGAGTTTTCACCTTGTGCCAATAACTATCTGTGCTCTGCTAGTAATAGGGTCCTCATTGCCAAATGGATAGCGTGTCTTCTAGCTCCAAAATTCATCTAACACATGCTCTTTCAGACCACTCCTGCACTCACTGTTGCCAGTAGAGTTCCTCAAGAAACAGACTGAGATGGAGGTTAGTGTGGAGGGTGCTTATTAAGGAAGTACTTACAGAAAGGAAAAGAAATATGATTAGGCAGTGGGAGAAATTCAGCTGCAGTGCCAGAAATTCAGCTGCAGCGCAAACCCAAACAACAGCCTCAGCCAATTGCACAGGAAGCTCTGAGGCTAAAATGTCCCAACTGTGAACCTTACACTGGGTGGAAGTACAGTGTCTGAGACTTTCTTCTCTTACCTCAATAAGGCCTCTTATGGTGTAGGTCACCTTTGAGAGGTGCAGCCTTGACAAGATACTTTCTACAGTTGATCCAAGCCATAAATGGACATAGAGCTGAAGGCTCCCTGTACATGGAACTTCCAACAGCTGAGTACTTTGAAGAGACTCTGGGTAGTACAATTCTAAGTCCACAACAACCATGGATGCTTGGCCTTCTTACCTCCCAATCACTTCTTCCTGCTTCACTCATCTATGTTGGTCCTTCACCACCCGTGTTGCCTTTATCCTGCCTATCTACCAACTGTGAAGCTAGCACATTCCATGCCACCTTTCACAGGTCCACACACCAGGTGCCTTTCTTTCTTAGCTGACTGGCACTAAGCTCTTTCATGTGGCTTTCACCACTGATTTCTGCTGCTCTCAGAATCAAAGCCTTTCTTAATGCTGGGTGGCAGCCCTCTCACCAGTGAACTCTCTATTATCATTGCTTTTGTGTTGTTGAGCATGGTGAGTCAGTAAGCACCTCTGGAAGACTTTGAACAGTATTTGTGTGTACCTTCAGAAAACAAATAATTACAGACTTATTGGGGTGGGGGCAAAAAAATCGACAGATGAATAAACTCAAAACTTCTGTATAAATGGTCAGACAGCTGACAAAATGATTTCCTGGTGAGTGGAACCAGCAGAGCTATCCAGAGATAAGTAGACTGAGCATAGCCCAGGCTAGTTTGTCCAGTGCCCTGGGGCAAGTCTTGCCTGTGTTACTCCCCCCCTCCTGTCAGCCCATCTGTATATAGAGGAACAGAGCCCTTCCCCTCCTCTTCTGCACCCTGGAGGATTCATGAGCATTAGAGAAACAAGTTCCTTTGAAGAGATGGTAAACAACACTTTTTAAAGACATGGAGACTATAGTAGAGGGAGAAAGAAGATATATTTGGTACAAAACTATAGAAGATGATTGAGTTTCAAATATGTAGCAAGAAAGTGGAGTAAAGTGAGGAAAATGAAGTAGATGAAATTGAATGGCCAAGAACTAACATGCAACCAACAAGAACATTCAATAGGAAATGAAAAGGATGAAGAACAGAGGAAGTGAAATAAGGGGGAGGAGGGACAGAAGGAGTAGAAGGAAGAGAAGGAAGAAGTGGAGGGGTAAAGGAAGAAGAGGAGGGGGAGGAAGAGGAAAAAGAGGAAGAGAAAAGAAGGGGGGAACGGTGTCAGATAAGTCCAGCATGAACCCTAAACTTCCCTGTGCATGCTACATAATCCCTTTCACAGACCATATCACACCAGAACTGAGCCCTGAGCTCATCACGGAAGGGAAAGTGGCAGGCTTCAATAGAAAGTGAAGGTAGATAAACAGACCAAAATCTCAGGATTTCCTCAACTACAACACTGCCCTTTTTTAATTTGTCAAATACATCTAGTTGGATGTAATGCAATACTCCTCAGTGTTCAGAAGCATAACCTGAAATATTGTAAAAACAGGGAAAATACCCAGCTCCGGACCCACCGAGCCAGGAGAAGGCCCATGCAGATGGGGGTCAGCTCTCTGATCTCCCTGCCCACTCACCTACCATCTGAGCTTCTGCTGAGAAACTCAACCCTTACCAGGCTCTTTGTAAGGTCACAAGGAAGTTGTGCAGTACTTTCAGCAGCAGATTTAGTACTAAAGAAATGCCACACGAAGTTTAAGATAATGAGAATTTTTTTTTTAAATGTAGCTTTATTGTGCTCCCCTCCCCTCCAAGCAGTCAAGTATACTCCTTAAGCAGGGCCTGTAAAAGCAGATTAGAAAAGCGAAGATCCAGTAGAAGCAGGCATTTACACACCCACCTGCTGTATATATCAGTCGCAAGGACCCCTGAACAAGGACTCTAGAAACAAGCACGGTTTTTATACTAGCCTTGCCTCAATTATACAGGAAGCAAACTCCCAGTCAATCTCTTTCACCTTTGGCAGTAATTATTTCCCATCTCAGCACTTATCCTCTTCTTCCCTTTCTTCTTGTATAATAGTTTTTAGTCCTCCAGGGTGCATTCATTGCTTTGATCCAGAGGACAGAATTAAATTTGGTTTTATATAAAATCTCTCCTATCTGTAGCTTGGATTGCCTGAAAAAGCAATGCTGATAAACAACCGTGAGCAGAAGAAAAGTTCTTTTGTTTTGTTTTATAGAGACAGAGTCTATTTAGTTTTGCTGCCTTGAATTTGCTTCATAGGTCAGGCTGACCTCAAACTCACAATCCTCCTGCCTCAGCTTTCAGGTTCCTGAGAACTGGGTTTATAAGTGTATACTACAATTCCCAAAGCCCCACTTCTCCATATTTGCTGGGTGAAGAAGCTTACTTAGCCTGTTGCGAGGTGCAGGGAATCTACAGCACCATCAAAAGATACATATTGACCCCGAGTGAGCCTCAAAGCAAGAAAAATGACTCTTCTTTCCTGAACCTGACTAGAAAGCATCCGGTTAAAAGGTCTGTGGTCATGGGCTGGGGAGATGGCTCAGTAGAATAAGCGCTTCCTTAGCAAGAGCAAGAACCTGAGTTCAATCCCTGGTTCTGAAAAAAATAAAATAAAAGGTCTGTGGTCTTATTTCACTTATACCATTATAATGGATACTTTCCTTCTTAAATAGAAAACATTGCTTTTTAAGC
Source organism: Octodon degus (assembly GCF_000260255.1). Classification (NCBI taxonomy): domain Eukaryota; kingdom Metazoa; phylum Chordata; class Mammalia; order Rodentia; family Octodontidae; genus Octodon; species Octodon degus. Next base: position 119,208 of record NW_004524593.1, on the reverse strand, counting down.
ACTAGAGGAAGATCCTTGAAATGCATGCTGTTATCACTCTACTCCTGACTTCTTTGTTATTCTGAGTCTCTCTCTCTCTCTCTCTCTCTCTCTCTCTCTCTCTCTCTCTCTCTCTCTCTTTTCTTTTTTTTTTCTTTTCTTTTGGTGGAACCAGGGATTGAACTCAGGCCCTTGCACTTGCCAGGGAAGTGCTTATTCTACTGAGACATCTCCCCGGCCCCCTGAGTCTCTTTTTCATTTATTCATTCAACTAATATTTATCAAGAATCTATCACATATTGAGCACTGTTCCATGGCTAGGAATACAGCAGTAAACAGCAAAGTCAAGGTCCCTACGTTCAGTACTAATAAAAATCATTGTAAAGATATAATTGTCATTGAAGACCAACTCAGGAAAGAACTTACAGACCCTCTTGCCATCTAAGGATATCTTCAATAAAAGTAATTATCATAATTGAAGAAATTTATAATTAAAGTAATTACATGAGTTAAATAAGAAAGAAAGAAGGGTCAGAGATTTTACTAGCATGATATAGATTTAGTTAATTAGATAAGGCATCCTCTTTACACTAATCTCATCCTAACATGAGCTTGTCAGCCATAAATCTTGCTGCGTGCATTATTCCATCTATGGAAAATTGCCCAGAGAATTCTTCTGAGGGAAGTAACTGTGAGTTGCCTCATAAACAAGGAATGGTTACTGATTGGACAATAGACATCTGACATAAATGTGGTCAGTTTATATGCTGGTCGCCAGACATCTAATAGTTTGTTAGAAAAAGCTCTGTACAATGCAGGCAGTAAAATTATACAGTACTTTTCTCCAGATGGGAGAACAGGGAGAAAATGATAGAGTATCTCACTAACCAGAGCATTAACTATATGAACTTTTAGTTATCAAAACAGCCAGTGAAGTAGGTACCACTATTAGCACTGTTATACATAGGAAGAAACTGAGGCATGTAGAACTTAAATAATCAGGACTCTAAAAAAGAATGAGTTAGTATCTGAAACCACATAGTTTATGTCCAAAACTCTATGCTCTTGGTCACCTAGAATCCACAATTAGTGGGAGGGAGAAATGAGAAGAGTTAAGAGAAGCACATGCAGGAAGTAATGAGTTGTGTCAATGGTGTCAGAGGACAGAACTGTAGATTCTTGCACCTACGGGACCAAGAAAGATGACATAGTGCCTAGTGCCATCTAGGAACATAGGTAATAGAGGTTTCCAGATTCCCACAAGAATTATTTTGCTCTATTGTTGTGCACTCTCTTTTTTTCCAAGTAAAATTTTTTTTATTAAAGATAATTACAAAAGATGGAAACCTCAGCTCAGAGAGGCCAATCACTTTAATAGATCAGTTTTTGACATAATAACTCACAACAATTTTCATGTTTCTTGCAGCCAAGGTAATCAACATTCCCTTTTAATCATGCATTCTTTATACATGAAGTTGTAGAATTCCAAGATTTGTAAGTTAAATCTTTTGCAACAATACCATTTCTCTTTTAAAATATCTCTCTGTATGTCTCTGTCTCTGTCTCTGTCTCTGTCTTTCCATCTTTTTTCTGTCTGTCTCTCTATTTGTCTCTGTCTCTGTCT
>NW_004524593.1:84824-117470 GCF_000260255.1 Octodon degus | reverse complement strand
CACACACACACACACACACACATTGTGACTCACTCATGCTGAGAAACTCTCAGAATGCAGCGCTCTGGGGCCTCCATTTCTCCTGTGCTCTCCACATACAGGTCTGCTGGTTGGAAACCTTCCAAAGGACACTAGAAACCATTCAGTCAGAAAAATAATGCCACACTACATGTGTCCATCATTCTTGGACACAGACTGGGAGGGAAGTCCTCTGGACCCCACTTTGCTTTCCACAACTTTCGCATGCTTCGCCCACCCCTTGTCTTCTCCAAGACCCTTGCTGCTTCTGTTTTTCTCAAATTTTTCATGATGACCCCTGAAGTTCTTACTCCACTTATGTACCTTCCTCAAGGTATGGAACAATCTAATTGAACAGTAACTGCTTCTTCAGCATCTTTTTTTTTTCTAATTTCAGGGATATTTTGCTCCCAATTTTACACAACCTGCCCATACTTATAACCTTCTTAAACACCTTTCAAAACTTCTTCAGACTCTATTCTTTTACAGAGGCCCATGATTAATAACTATCACTTTTATTTTTATAAAATTAAAGCTGTTTTAAGTAAAGAAAGCCTTGAGAAATTAGAATTTCATTTGTGCTAAAAGTAGGGAGGATTAGGAGAATATGGAAATAACTAAAAAGAAAAAATCACCTCCTTTACTTGCCATAATATGGCTTCACTGTCAGAGCTGGGTGCAAATGTTATGACTTACTCTAAGGGAATATGAAAGCATTTCTTGTACACAGGTCTAATGCAGCTTTACATACTACCCTCGATTAGAATAGTAATGTGCCCCTATTTTACATATCAATTGGATGGCAATATTAAAATATCCTTAGGCAAGAAAATGATATTATTAGCAAGGAGAATAAAAACATGTAAATAATGTCACAAGAAAAAATACAGTAAAACTTTTCTCCTTCAAATTTTCCTTGATTTTTCTTTTTTACTAAGGAGGTGAACACTGCCAAATTTGAAGCTTGCAGATTTAGACATTTCTGAGTTACAGTCACAATCAAGAGATGAAGTATTTTCTTTGAAAAGGGGACTTGAAGAGGAAAAAAGTCTATGTGGTCTACCTGTGAGGCAGAGAAGCTACTAGAATTGTATCAATTCAAATTTTCAGAAAAAGATTAAAAGTGAAAAAAAATCCTCATTTTATGAGGTCATGAAACATGGCCATTTCTAGGCTAGATCTCTTTGTGATGAGAAAAGTGAATGCCCTGAAATGTCACAGGAGAACTGTTGGATGATTCATAATTATTCATGCAGTGGATTTCTCTACTGCTCAGTAGGGACCAAAACTACAGTTGACTTCAGCAATAATCACTCACATAAACACACTGATTTCCAGGGAATAATGTTTATGAGGTCTTCAATACGATCTTCAAATCAACTCCTGGATACAGGTATCATCAAGTTCATTTTATGATACGGAAGCATAAGCTCACCAAAATTAATCACTTGCCTAAGGGCACATGAATGCTAATTGGCACCATCAACAGTGGCAATCCAAGATCTTCTAACATGAAATCCTGGACCCAGCTGATTAGATCGTAAAACAAGGATGGTCCAGCCAATTAGGCTGAGACATTGGACCACCCAAGTAAGACACTATTCTGAAAGTCTCTGCCATCATACCCCGATTATAAAATTCAAGTAGATTTGGGGCCTATTAGAAATGAATAAAAAACTAAAGAATTTATCTCAATGCTAATGCAGCTCCTCTTAGTTTAATCTATTGCTTGGTAAGGCAGAGGGAGCACCAGCTTTCAAATGGACTATGGCGTCCAAGGACTGATTTTGTGTAACAACTCTTAATTGTTACATAAACTACATACATCCTAGAATGCTACATTCCACCATTAATCAAATGTTAATTTCCAGCCATTCGCCAAACATCACTCTAGTCCTAAGGTTATGAAGGAGCATAAAAGTATCGTGATCCAAGGTTACTTCCAAGTATTCCAAGAGGATGAAAGAACTATTATATAATGCATGTATAATAGAACAGAATGAATAAGCACAGAGAAAGAACAAACACTGCCAGAGAAGTTAGAGAAATCTTCATAGAGGTGATATTTGAGGATATTACTTGAAAGAAAACTTATAGAAAAGAGAGGGAGGTGCATTCTAGAAGTGAATTTTGAATCTTATTCAAGACCAGGCCTGGGTGTTGTGATATTAGGATGGCTTCAGATTTATTAGTTACATAAGTTTAGACTAAAGCTCTAAGTTTTAAATACCCAGCCTTTGTCTTTACCCATAGAAGGATTGTGGCTTTTATTAAAAGATGTTTTTAAAGCAATGAGAATTCTTATTTTATAAAAAGATAATGTGTCTTCTTAGGTCAAAAACTTGAAGAAAAAAAACCCTAAGTATTTATTACTACAGACACAAAAGCTAAAAAGATTGGTACCTGGAACAGTCCCAAAGAATCAAGTTTTCTCAGAAGAAAAATAGAATTTAAAAATATGCTTTGTCTTAGCATCATATTAGAAACCATAGGAGAAAGCAAAAAAGCTTTCCTTTACTGATCTTAGAGGACTACCTTAGAGGACACCCATGGAGATGTGAAAGTAAAATTTTTGTGGCCATTACACAGATATAGAAAATAAGAGAGACATTCCTAGATGAGGTGTAGTTAAAAAGAAGTAGTTAGAAAGGGAAGGGTTTTTTTTTGTTGTTGTTTGTTTGTTGTTATTGCTGTTGTTGTTATTCTAGGTGCAAAAAGACTGTGCTTGTCCAAAGGGTATACAGATGAATGTCCATTTTGTATCTGTGAATTCAGAGTGGTTAGGATAGATATATAGTTACATTCTCTTAATAAATAGAGGGATTTGTTCTAATGGTGTTTGTAAATAGGATATCATGTCCGCATCTTGTACAGCAATTAACCATTAGGAAAAATGTATGCAATGTGTTAATTATTGAAACTGTCCTACCAATTTGGTTTGAAACTGTCTCATTGCTATTTGTTTATCAATAAAATTATGAAAAAAAAAACAAAGGCAGCACACAAGCCAAAGATTCAGAGACTAGCCAGCAACCTGTGGTGTTCCCCTGAAGAGAGAAAGGACCCAGGAAACCACTTCTTCTCATGCTGAAGATAGTTTATACTCCTAACGGCAATCAGGAAGCCACTCTTTGAAAATTATGATAGCTTTACAAAATGCTTCTGATAGAAAAGTTAGATAACTTTCAACACGATCAGCCTACAAGACAGTGTGACTGGGGTGAGTTTCAGGGTGTCTCAGTTATTACAGATAAAATGAAGTGTGCTGTTGGTTAGTGTTTAACAGCACACGCTTTGGGAAATAATACTGTAACTTCTAGCATGCGATAATTTCTGTTATATGAAAACTCCTTCTGTGGCAGATTTCAAGATTCCAGTGAAATTCACCAAACATGGAGTTGGAAGAGATGGCCATAATCAGCTCCTATTCTCTGGCTCCAGCTGCTGTCCTAGGGATGCAGTTACTGGAGAAGGCTCAAAGTTTGTGAAATTTAGCCTCAAAGGGAATGTGAGGAAAAAATAAACCCTGCTAATGGCTACCTAGGGAGGACTGTAAGAGGCTGAGTACTGCCCTGATTTAGTCATCCATCTGCTGCTGAATCATTCTCTGGTGAGATTTACCAGCTCAGTATTTGGAAGTCCAAGATTTGTTAGGATTGTGATTTTATTAACCAGAATCCACTGACTTTTCGTATCTCACTGTAGGGGATCCCCAAGAAAAAATATACAGGCACAGTTTTGTTTTGGCTTTTTTTAAAGAAAAAAATCTCATATCAGGGATTCGGCTCTCATGCTAGCATGCTCATATCCCTGATGCCAGCATCAGGTGTGGGCCGGTAGCTCTGCCATTGGCTCAATATTTGAATATCATTCTTTCCTTGGTCATAAATTAAGAAGGTGAGAGAAACGAAAGTCCACCAAATACTGTTGGGCTTACAGGTCATGGTAGAGAGAGAAAAAGGAGAGGGAAAGAACTAAAGAAGGAGTTAAATTTCCAAGATGCTGAGCCTTTCCAAAAGTCATAGGGGAACTAACAAGGAAAATGAAGCACTGGTGGTACAGTCGACCACTATAAAAAATGTTACTCAAGGCTGTTAGTGTCCAAAGGCAGATGGAAGAGAACCTCATGGCAGATGTGCTTGTGCACCCAGATTGCAAAATGTCAACTACGAATTCAATTCAAGAGTCTTCCAAAGAAATGTTCTGGGTGAGATGTCAGAAAAGTAATAAAAACTTTCTTAAAAGACTTCCAGGATTATATAATGCCACAGTAAAGAGCAGGCTAAGACCATGAAGGCCCAGGGGATGACAAAATACCTGCATGCGAAGTCTGCAGAGAGGCTGTATCTCAAAGAAGAGCCTATACCAGCTTCATTCTCAGGCAGCATGAATGAGAGTTTTAATGGGAAGGGACAAGCCAAGAGGTGTTGAATATGCAAGAAGAGTAAAAAGGGGATCTCAAACAAATTGATGCTTAGGCCTGCCGCCATTCTATGTCTAAATCCAGAAGAGCCATGTCTTTTTTGAGAAAGTGGATTGTATGTGTCTGTTAGTTTTCCTTCAGCATGCATACATAATGGCTTTCATGCCCTTACTGTGAAGTTTTATTCCAGGTGGCTTTAAGTATTGAATCTATGTTAGAACCCAACAGATATCCAGGCCAAGTTGCAACTGTGATGTTTTCCTCTCTTTGGTCTGCATTTACTTAAATATGACTAACTCTCAAGTATTCTTTCTGGTGATGACCAGCATGTTCTCTACACTTAATGTCTACTACTTGGCGGTATATATCTGTGAAATTGACTCTGTTTGTGAAGACATATTCCTAGCCCAGTTCTCCAAGAACATGGATGAGATATAAGGTTAGTCTACCAGATTAGCCTTTTTTTTCAAATGAGATCCCTTAAATAATTAGATCTAACAAAGATTGAATGCCCTATAGCAGGAATTAACAAACATTTTATGAAGGGGAAGATAGAATATATTTTAGGCTTCCCAAACCATATAATCCCTGTTTCAACTGTGCAATTTTACTGCTCTACCATAGATGCTACAGTATGGCACTATAAGTGAATTGTAGTTTCAAATTTACAACAAAATTTCATTCACAAAAGCAGGCAGGGTTGTCTGCCAGTAATAGTTTGCTAAGAATGCATTCGTAGTGTGTAAAAACTTAGCTACTCTTCTACATATCTATGATGATATTGGTGATGTAGCAAACTTAAGAGAACTGAGAAAATAATGTTTGAGATCACTTTCTTGTTCTGTGCATTAGACAAGGTAAAAAGGTTGAGAAAGGCTTACCAATGTAGATATCTTGAGTCTGTAATCCTACTCAGACTTCAAAATGTCTTTTAGGTGATGGGAAGTGTCCTCTTTCAAGCTTCTAGAGCTCCTGCACATAAACCTAATCCACGTGTTCTGACCTCACTAATTTTGGGATTAGAATTTAGTGTCTCCTTGAAGTTCTTTAGAAATATTGAGTCACCCTCAAAAAAAGCCTGGCACAAGAGATAGAGATATTTTACATAGGACAGTAAATTTTTTACATGTTCCCATTAATCATGTCTGTACCTCAACTTTCCTTCTTGGCAATACCAAAATTGGAGATTTCTCTACATTTCATTGTACAACTGCTCTTTTGCCTATCCCTTAACTCCCAGATCTTTCCTTGTCCTAGGAGGTTTGAATTTCTTCCTCTGCTACACAAAGCCATTCTACTTGGCTCCAAGGATCCACCTTCAACTTCATATAAGCAAATATAACCTAGAGTTTAGAAAAAACAAAGACTTGCATTTAACAATAAAAATCCTGCTCAGAATTAGCCTGAGTGCAAGGACCGGCCATATAGCTCAGCAGATTAAAGCACCTGTTTAGGCAGACTCAGATGTCAGCAGTTCAATCCCCAGGCCTGATATGCTGGCCCTGCCCCTGGGGGCACACTGAGATAGTGATTGAGACTGAGCGTGGTGGTGTGTGCCTGCAATTCCATCACTTGGGAAGCTATAAACAGGAGGATCACTAAGAGGCCAATCTACACAGTGAGACCCCGTACACCCTGTCCTATATACGAAAAGAAAGAAAGAAAGAAAGAAAGAAAGAAAGAAAGAAAGAAAGAAAGAAAGAAAGAAAGAAAGAAAGAAAACTGAGAAATAGCCTGAGTTGAGCCAGCAAGAAAGTTCCACCAACTAAAGCACCAGCTTAGGCAAGCTTAGGCAAATGCAAGAAGCATGCTTCAATTCCCAGCACCACATGCCACACCAACCCTGCTTCCAGGGCAGGCTGAGCTGGCCAGAGTCCAGGGTGGTGGCATATGCCTGTAATCCCAGGGAGACTGAAAACTGGAGGATCACTATGAGTCCGAGCTGTGTAGTGAGACCCTGTAATAACCAAATGCAATAATAAAAAGAAAAAATAATTAGCCTGAGTTATAAGTAGCAAATAAGTCTTATTACAGTTGTCAAGCATTCTAAAATTGTTTGTGTGGAGGAGAAACCGCATATCTTTAACTTTTTTGTTAGTATATATATACAAGATATTGTCAGCCATGTGGATGAATCACAGCCATTGCTTGACCAATTTGCTATATCTGAAAGTCTAAGAGACTGTTTTCTTTCCATGTGACTCTCCTTAGGCACATTATACATTGTCCATCACTTTCCTCTGTGGCTCTATAACCTCCTTGATCAGAAAATTTGGGATACCACTGAGTTACAGGATGTTACAGTACAAGTTCTCTTATGTCCTGAGTCCTCATTGACCTTGAATGGCTAGGGCCAAAATGTTGGCTATCCTTGTAGCCCTTCTTTTTCTCTGTGGTACAGGGTTTCAGGGTAAATCCTGAGAAGATTTGACTGACCTTGTCAGATATGGAAGTTGCATTTCTTGTTATATAGGTATTGTTTTATCTTGGTCTTAACCATCCAGCAGAAAAATATGAAAATGAGGTATAAAAAGTAAAAATATATTAATAAGCTGAGCTATAAAAGGCTCAAGTCAACAACTTCTGACATTGCCAGTCCTACGTATAACCCACTACTATTATGGACTACTGGACTAGATTGGATTATTTTGCTGAATTCATGTATCTACAATATTTAAATGACAAGGGAATACCCATCTCTGACAAAATTAAACAAAAAAGGATATAAATGCAGGACCACTTCAAATCTGTATATACAAAATAGTTAGGATAGATATACAGCTACTTTCTCTTAATTCAATGAGAAGAAAGATTTGTACTGATAGTGTTTGGACAGGATATCATGTCTGCATCTTGTACTATGAATAAGTACTATGAAAAGAACAATAAGCAATGTATTAATTATTGTGCCTGTCTACTAACCTGTTTTGAAACTGTCTCATTGCTAGTTGTTTCTCAATAAAATTAATAAAAAATATATTTACAAGATATAATAATTACACTTATCCTGGAGAGTTGATACATATACATATTGTACCTGGATCATTTTTATGCCCCCACCACCTCACACTTCCCTCTCCTTCCTTTCACAGAGTCCCTTCCCATCTCCACACCCTTTTCTGCTCATGTTACCTACAAGTGATACTGCCCTTGGGAGCTAAGCTATATATACTACTAATAGTCTAGGATATCCTGACTCTTAGACTAATTTCACTGTGCAAGAAAAGGCCCAATGCACAAAATGTATAACCGAGGTTTATATTGTTGGAGGGAGGAGGTAAACAGAAATACTCATGGGTCTAGATAAGAGAAAGCTAATGCAAAAACACAATAATGTTAAAAAGCATGAGCAAGCTGTGAGAATTAGCATATAAACATGTGTTAATCATCAAATGACATGATTATATACCAGGTATAAAGTAGTCTGAAAGAGTATATTAGACTAAGAGAGATATCTGGTTGCTATACCTTTATAGAATAGTTCAAAGGTTAATGAACCTCTTGCCAGAACAAATTTGCAAGTGGCCAAATGACAAAAGATGATTTTGTGTGTGTGTGTGTGTGTGTGTGTGTGTGTGTGTGTGTGTGTGTATGTGTATGTGTGTGTGTGTATGGCTTGATTCTGTCATCAGTGCCTTCTTCTGACACCAGCTTTGCTTCTACAGGTCAACAGATCTCTCCAGTAATATCCCCTTTTCAACAGAACACCTTCCCTGGCAGTGGAGTAGGGTTGTGCTCTTTATGGTCTAGCAATAAAGCCCACATATGCAAGCTTCAGAGACAACTTTAAAACCAGGAATGGCAACTAACTTTCAATCTGCATCCTAACATGGACTGGTTGATAGAGACTACTTCAATTCCAAGCTGAGAGAGATTCTGGGTTCACATTTGAAAAGCAAGAGCTTTGTCTTCTTGATATTCTTGTTGGCCTGCCCATACTAACAGGAGGTTTTAAGGAAGAGTTTTGTAGAATAATGATAAGGTAACCACTTTGGGCAGAGAGAAATCTAGATTTGAATATTAACTCTTCCACTTAGCTGCTTGCTTTGGGAGAAGTCCTTAGGAGTTTCTCTACACCCAGGTATCCTCATATTTGGAAAAGGAACAATGGTACCCACCCTCAGAGATGCAAGAAAATTGTCTGGCACATGTTAAAATCTAGCATATGCCTGTAACATGGTTAGTAAATCCAGCTGCTCTATTTCTCCTTCCTATCTAGAAAAAAGCCATTCTTTCTCATGCAAATATTTCAGCTATATCAACTGGCATAAAATCAATGGATAGAAGCATGGCTGGAAGACTGTAGATCTTTTTTCCCTGGCACAGAATTTCATGGAGACCAATGCGACTGTCAACAAGTTTGTCTCCCTTTGAGGGACACAAAATTGAGAAGCAAGGACTAGAAGTGAATGAAAATGTAATTTAATACACAATCAAATAAAAATTCCATAGCTTTAGAATCAGAAAACATTCTTGGAATGGACTCTTTTCAGTGCCATAAATTTAACCAACTGAATTCTTTAAGTATCCGCCTTGTCAACCTTCTGAAATGAAGGTTGATTAGGTTCAATGGGAAATCTGCATTTCATCATGAAAATGGAACACATCGTCCTTGGCTCAGTCTCCACAGGAGCAGCAATTTGGGGCACTATGTGCAAAGCATGAGGTAAAAACACAGGTAGAAAATTTATTTCAGGCATGACAAACAGGAGGCATACATATGCATGGCGCAGAAAGCATGAAAAGATATAGCTCCTAGACTCCTCATGCAGGGCCTGTAAGAGGACAGCCTCAGAAGGGCTCATTTAGCCTTTACTTTACAAATACTGCTTTATGAGAACAGAGACATCACAAACAAAGGAGATACTTTAAATGAGGTGTGCATATGTGTTAAATACTAGGGGGAAGAAAAATTCAATTATCAAGGGGAAAAATGTGACAAAGTACAGTAAGGTTTTTCAAAAAGAACCCAGCACCACTAGATGTTTCCCAAATTCTTTTTCTTTTGAGAGCGTTTATTTCATAACCCAAGAGAATTTGACTATCTAATAACCTGAACAAATAAAAAAGGGAAGTAGAAGAAAAAAGTACGTGTATTATGCATCTCATCCCTAAAACAACAGTGAGTCGTGCACTAGATTTCACAGGTTAATTAAGGAGTTTGTTAGAAATGAGGTGAAAGCTGGCATGCTCCCAATTCTGGCTGTTACTAGACAAGACATAGACATAACTGATGTTTCTCCAATACAACCAAGATGCATCACTTAATCCAGAGAAAACGCATTATCTATAACAGGCTTAAAGTCGGATTGGAGGCCAAAGTGATGCCAGTGTTTTCAGATCAAGGAAGAGGCCTCTGAAAAACTGAGTAAGCTATTTGGCTGATGGAACAGTTAAAATTGAAGGAACAGTTCAATGGGCTGACACTGGTTAAGAGAATCATTTAGTCAAGTTCACGACATACTCTTCCTCAATCTTGAACTTTCAATCAAGTTGACCCTCCTATGGAGCAAGTGGCTTGTGGCCAGTTAACATGAGAGATACAGGCAGCCAGCTCCTTGCAGTTATTCTGGCCCTCATCTCTCCTGCAGAAATGCTGATCCTTGGAAGTACTAGAGTACAGTAAGCAGGAAATCTAGCTTCATGCAACACATGCTAAAAAGCACTTGACACACGTGTGATGCTGTGCTTGGTGTGACAGATATACTTGGCACTGTTGATATACAAGTTAATTAAACATATTTTGCCTGCAAAGAGTTCACCACTGAGTGAAACAAACAGATGATACATAGTTATATTGCAAATGGTAGAGTTGAGTATAAACTGACGTGTGAAGGGACAGATCTAGTGCTACATCAAAGGGTTGAAACAGAGGTCAGAGAAAATGATGGAGAAGTGATGAGCCTTAAACAATGATTAGAAGTTTATTCTGTTGACTGAGAGGAAAGTACACCCACACCATGGAGATAAAAGACAATGTGTGTAGGGGTAATCCAAGCACAGCACAGCTAAGGAATTATAATTAAGAGCTGGCTCCAGAGCGGCTGGATGGAGGAGTGTTCTAACTCAGATTTGGACTCATCTGGACCTAGGGGAGGTATTAACACCTTCCTGACATCCTGTAAATTCCCTACTCCTAGAATCCAATGCAGCCAAGACTGCAATCCCAGGAAGCCACAGTCAGCCATGTTAACATCTTGTCTACTTCATGCCTTCCTGAGATGAGATTTAATTGGCTTCAATTTTGAACACATATTTTCTTTCAGCAGATATTTAATGAGCATCTATGCATACATATTGTTGCCTTCTTAGTGGTTATTCATAGTACAAGATACAGACAAATGGGGCCAGGGAGATGGCTCAGTGGAATAAACGCTTCCTTGGCAAGCGCAAGGGCCTGAGTTCAATCCCTGGTTAAAAAAAAAAAAAAAAAAAAAAGATGTAGACAAAGATATTCTGTCGACAAAAACTATTAGAACAACTCTTTCTATTCATTGAATTAAGAGAAAGTAGCTGTATATCTATCCTAACTATTTTGAATATGCAGATACAAAATGGTCCTTCATTTGTATCCCCTTTTTTATTTAGTTTTGTCAGAGAAGGGTATTCCATTGCCATCTAAATATTGTAGGTGCATAAGTTCAGCAAAATATTCCAATATAGTTCAGTAGTCCATAAGTAGTGGGTTTTCTATAGAACTGGCAATGTCAGAAGTTGTTGACTTGAGCCTTTTACAGCTGAGCATATTAATACGGCTTTATTTTTTATATTTCGTTTTTATATTTTTCTGCCAGATATTTAAGACAAGATACAGCAAGACCTATAAAACAAGAAATGTAATTTTTGTATCTGAAGAGGTCAGTCAAATCCCCTCAGTACTTATCCCGAAGCCCTGTACACAGTTTGTAGATCCTTTGCCAGTGTCAGCCATTGTGGATGAGTCATGGCCATTTCTTGACCAATTTGCTCTCTGTAAAAAGCCTGAGAGAATGTTTTCTCTCCATGTGACTCTGCTTAGGCACACTCTACATCATGGATCACTTTCCTCTGTGGCCTCATAATCTCCTTGATCAGAAAATTTGGAACACAATTGAGTTATATGATGCTACAGTAAAGGTTTTCCTATGTCCTGAGTCCTCACTGACCTTTTGGAGATCTCTTCCGGCCAAGCAGAGTTCTAGGAAAACTAGAATACTCATTCCTCCCAGAGCAGTGAGACTCTGAAAACCTAAATAATCCTCATTGACGTCACCTCATATTTATATTTCTATGGACAGATAATACATACTTTTCATGGCACTTCTGAAAGTCATTTATTTCAATATAAAATATGCTTGTTCCCAATGAATTCCAGCAGGAAGAGTAAAAACAATGGGGCTCATCAGAAGTCAGTGGTTCCTGGTGTGCTTAATGCCCAAGGTCTAAGACCTCTAGAATCATGTGTTTTTCACATTTAACACATTTAGAAGAGGAGATGGAATGGGAAGCCATGTCTGTGCTTGGCACAAGGCACAGGAGTGGAGGGAGGGGAGGGGAGTTTGAGGATATAGTAAAGAATGTGTCAGCCAAGTCCATGGGGTCTGGGATAATTGTGGCAGAGTTTCTGTGCAAAGAAAAAAAAACTAAGAATATGCCTTAAAATGAAAGACTTCTCTGATTTTGGAGGCTGAGTGATTCAGAAGCAGCCTGATATATGGGTGAAAGGATGAGGGAGGAGGGAGAAGAAGATCAAAGTGACTATTATTGTCAACAAATAATGGAGAAAATCAGTACAGGCTGCCTAATGTCTGAAAATCTGTGCCAGGATCTATAGCAGGATGCCACCTGCAAGCTGGTCACTGTGACATTCTCAGAACAAAGCCAAGAGGAGGCGTTCATGGTAACCAGCAGCTGCAGGGCGCTGGGCTGTGGCAACCTGGGTGGAAAGTAACCAATGTCGTCCACGAGCCATCATGCACAGCCTGCCTCTGAGGGTGGCCAGTGTCCCACAGAGTGGATGGGTTAGCCATAGCCTCCTGGTTAACTAATAAGAAACTGGAATGTAAGATCAGGGAGACAGAGAGACAGAAAAGGATGTGCTGACAGGGAAAGGCCTGAAAGAGAAACCCAGTCTTAGGCAAGTAATTTGTTTTCCCTGCCACAGTGTAATCTCATTATTGCCACACTCCTGCCCCTAGGAAGTGGACTGTGGTCACCTGTCTGCACAAACTGAACTATGTATTCTACTCTTCTTGCCATTATCAAAAGTAAGGGCCCAACCCAGATCTGAATTGCTTAGAGACATGAAAACATAGGCTAGAGAAAGCATTTTGTCCCATAATATTCCAATGCTTTCTTCATCCTGAAGAGCCTTAGTATGAAGGTACTGAAACAAAGACTAAGTCTAAAGAGGTGTTTTGCTACATTTCTCCTGGGCCAATCTACCCCAACTACACAGCACACTGCTACCAGGTCTGGGCAACACTCCAGGTCCCCAAAACCCTTCCTGGCAGAAAAAAATCCTTGGCAATCTCTGCCCTCTCAGATGGCAATGTAACTCCTATTTCTAATTTAAGTTCTCAAATTCTTTGAAAAAGCAGCTACTTCTAAGAAGAGGTGACATTTCAAGCAAGAGGCTACTTAGACCTCAGTAGAAGGATTTACAAGCAGGCTTTAATATAGCAATAGTCTTTGCTCAATAAATAAGCTGCTGGGGCTGGGGAGATAGCTCGGCAGTCTAAGCGCCTGTCTGGCAAGTGCAAGGACCTGGATTTGATCCCCTGTACTGCAGGCCATGCAGGCTGGCCCTGGACATGCCCCAGCACTGGGGATGCTGAGACAGAAGGATCACCACAAGTCTGAGCTGAGCAGTGAGACCCTGTGCCAAATAAAAAAAATAAAGATTTTTTTAAAAATTAAAAATACATAAATAACTTGCTAAGTGAGTTTGTATTAAATTTATGTGATAAAAAGCCAATGAGAATAAATAATAATATTCAGGCTAGACAAAATATAGCAGGACTTTAAAAGAAAACATCACATGCACATGAATTAGATAACATCAAAGGGCCAGGTCAAAATTCTAGTTGCACATGATGTAGTTGGTTTTCAGAGAGGGTGGAGACTAAGAGAGGAGTGAGATGAGAGACAGCAAAAGGTGGCATTCACAGGTAGCTCTGGCTGTGATGGATGGCCTGTGCCCTATCCTCACTCGTGTAGAAAATTAGATTGAGATTGCTCCAGATACCAGCCCATCTGAGTTCCTTCATGTCCCTGTTCCTTGTATCCCTGTGTTTTTCTCTTGGGATCCCTCCCAGCCAGCATGTGTAGCTCATTAGTCAAAATTCCATTAGGCAAAAAGCAAAAGCATTTTCCCCCCACCCTTCTCCCTCTCTCCTACCCTGCCAGTTTCCTGCCATTCCTGCTTTTTCCCTCCAATGGGGTGGGGTGGGGTGGGAGCTTTTTTCTAAGGATTTTTCACTTAGCCACTTGAAGAAAAATTCATTTCTCTTGATGCTTCAGGTTATTTTTCCAGAAGTTCAAAAGCAACAGCAACGATTCCTTCTGAGGGTGTCTTCATCGAATTTGCTGTGGCTTCCAACTCTGCTAAATTGGTCTGACCAGCTCTCCACCTCGCCATGGGTCTCCCCCACTCACTCCCACATGTAGGCTGCTTTGTGCCAGTCAGGATTTATTTTGGGACTCTGCCTCTTCACTTATCCCATGTGCTACCATTTTAGCAGCTCTTACAGGTTTCAACTCCCTTCTCCAAGAGATTGAGCAACCAAGCATTTGTGTCCTTCATAAAGTCCCCACTGGGTTCAAACCAGTACCCTCAAAACTATGTCCCTCAGTAACCACCAGAAAGAAGTAAGGTAAAATATTTATAACATCATCTAAGTTCTAAGGTGTCATTTATAGAATGACATTCACTGCACTCACATTTTTTATAATCTTTTCTAATATATCACATTTCATAAAAATCCAAGACTCACTGCAAATTTTGGAGCACATGCAAATGTAAAAGTCTTTATTGGCTATCATCTTGTTTCAGTTTGAAAGCCTGAAATACCCATCCAACCAGACTTAAAATTCAAGTATATTTATCAAAGATGCCACAAAATGCCCATGCCAACTAAAAGACAAAAGAAAAACCTCTAGCGATGAACTTGAGGCAAAGATCTCATTCTATATACTTACTCCACGTACCAAATACATACCCAATCTACTATATGTAAGTCTGATTTGGTATTTTACTTCAGGAGATATTTTCTTTTTAAAGAAATCTGGAATCCTATAACAAGGAAGTAGAAAAACTGAGATATGAGACTTTTAACCTGACCATCTCAGAACAAGCAACGTGTTTATGGTGGTGATTTGCACGCAAGAAACTGAAAGGACAGTTAAGAGATACGTCTTCCATCCCACTTCTTCCATCCCCCAAGCCTGAGTCTTTTTTTTTTTTTACTTCACATCCCAAACATTCCAGCTTTATTCTTTATGAGTTCAAATCAGCACAGAGAATATGGTTCCACCCAGCAGGGATGCAGTGTCAGGGTCCCCTGGGGGGCAAATGGACTCCAGTCAGTTACAGTTTCACAGATTAAACCCCACGCCTTGAATTGCATGAGTGAGTGCATGGCTGCAGTGATGGAACCATGGAAGTACAACTCTCCCTGGGCTGGACAGGTAGAAATGCTGCTAGAAAGATCAAATGTGTCTCCTGCAAACTTCATTTTTAATGTGAAAACCTGTCTGCAGGAAGACACTTGCTGCAACGTGATCTGAGCTTATTGCAAGAAGAAAAACGCATGCTTGGAATGGAAACCAAGAGCTAGCTCTCTTTGCCATAGGAGACCGCTGGACCCCGTGGAACGTGATTCCTTTGAGCTGTGTGGGAGGCCGGCCTTGGAGCAGCTTGTGAAGCAGCCTTCTCCAGCTCCTGGTGAGCTCTCCTCTGATTTCACCCAGCCCAGACTTCCCATGGTGCTCACTCCAGCCTCCCTAGCCGCCCTCCCCAAGATGGCTTTTTCTTTCTGCTGCTTCTGGTGGCATTCTTGAGCTCTCCTCTGATTTCACCCAGCCCAGACTTCCCATGGTGCTCACTCCAGCCTCCCTAGCCGCCCTCCCCAAGATGGCTTTGTTCTTTCTGCTGCTTCTGGTGGCATTCTTCAGTTCCTCCTGCTGTTAAGCCAGAGTCTTTTTGCAGACCTATTACTGCCTCCTCTGCACCTCTTTCTGTTCTTTTCATTTTATTGATCACCTCTGTGAGGTTTTTATTTCCCAGATATCCGACAGAGGCATGGAAGTCAACCTTCCCAGCTCTTTCATCTTTCTCTTTCCCCCATGATAACCATAAGGCTCTTTTCATTTTAAGAGTTTACTGTTAATAACCTCAGGGAAAAAAAAGCCCAAAACTAGCAGTGACAATAAATACAATGAAGTTACAACCCTAAGAAATCCTTCAAAATTTCTTCAGCATTGTTCCCTAGGCTCTTCTTATTGCTCCCCTTTAAGATGGTAACTGAAACTACACCTGATTTCTGTTCCCTGTTTTTATTTTAAAAGTTGGCACACACCAGACCTTCCTCCATCGCCCACCTCACACGTTGACAGCCCTATGTTAAAGCATGGCACATTCTTCCCTAATCAGTCACCACACCAAGTGGCTTTAATGCCTCCTGACCTCTACCTCATGTAAAATGGGCCCTTTGGCCATGAGTATTTCAAAAACATTTCTACCTACATTTTCATTTTAACCCTAATTAAATAGAGTTATTAAGCTTCTTTATACCAAGAGGCCAATGCCTATTATTAGATTACCTATCTAGGGATATGTACATTTATAAAATTCTACAGAAGAAGAGAAATAGAAGGGATGAAGGAATGGCATGCGAGTGGGAAAACATCAGATAACAGAGTCACAAGTGAGAAGTGAAATTGATTAATATACTTGCATTGCACCAGTGCTTGGGATGCAAAATCCTAGCTCAGCTATCTGTGCTCACTGTTTAAATATTAATGTAGATTGTCATTAAGAGTTGTTCTGGCACCAAGATTAGAAGGACCTAGGTTTCAAAAAGGAATCTAAGTCCCAATAGATGTGAATTGTGGTTAAACAGACTTGAGAGGATCCAAATAAAAGAGCTGCCATCTGGCGATCCGTCTGGTAGCCAATTACTGGACAGGGGACACCCAGTTTGCTCAGCACCATTCTAGGCACTCAGCAGCATCAGGCAACATTGTTGCCCTGCATGAACCTGATGATTTATGAGTCATAAATATAAAACCAATGCTTGACTGTACATGAGAATGTTGAAATAAAAAGCAGTGGTGCTGAGAATCAAAAGCAGCAGCTCATCTGCTCATCAATAGCTGAAAATTATGTGTGCCCTGCTCCCTAGCCTGGCTGTGGGAAGCAAAAGAAAAGAGGAAAAGGCAGCACCAGGCAACACAAGCAGAAAAAAGATGCACTGGGCAGTCATTTGTGTCATAGCAACTGCCTTGGCAAATGAGTACATGGGATCTTTTGCGTGTTTAATTATGTGTGTTGGTTAAACGATATAACTGCCTAGTCTATGTCAGTTGCACTGAGCCTTAAAAATTCAGCTGGTGGGGTCACTTGTTTAGAGAAAGCCTGAGGGCTAGACTGACAATAATGATCAAAACCACAATAAAATGACAAACGGAAGTGGAGGTTTCTGATTTGGGCTGCAATAACTTCACTAATGTTATTCACTTGGTATTTTATAGTTTATAGTTTATTAAAAGAAGTGGTTAAACAACGACTGTCTCTTTGATTCCCCAGGCCATTTCAGACTGGAAGAATTGACTTCACTTCACCTAAAGAATTCCCTAGACTCAAAAGTATTATTATTGGGCTGGAGATGTAGCGCAGTGGTAGAGCACTTACCTAGAATGCACAAGGTTCTGAGTTCAACCCCCAGTACCACAAAAAACATGCTATTACTCATCCCTGGGGACCATAGGTCTCAAAAAGGACTTGCTGTGTCCACTCCCTCTCTCTGTAGGAATCACTTAAATAAAGAACAGAAGAAGAGAGGTGAGATCCAGACTCAGTCTTCTTCCCACAGAGCTCTGGCCCCGTCCCTTTCCCTTCAGAGCCTTGCTCCATTTCTGTTGGTAGTGGCTGCTCCTCCTTCCCTGGGTGTAATGGAGGTCTACCACCCAGCATGTGGCTCTGCAGCCTGGCCCACCTACTAAGTGACTGCAAGTCCACAGATCTCTGAGCTGAAATGGGGAGAGAAGAGTTGGTAAAATACTAGAATCACGCATTAGAACCCTGATTCATCTGTTCCTCATCCTGAGTTCTCAGATCTGACTCACTCTGCTGACCTTTCCCATGGTAGGATCCATTTTCTAGCTTCCTGGACCCTTTCCCCAGGGAAGGAAAGGGGACTTTACTGTCACCTTTCTCTCCATGTTCTCTCTTCTCAGTGCCTCCCATGTGACTTTGGAGACTTCATGAGAACAGAACCCTGTAACCTGCCACAGCATCACAGAATTCCTGAGGTAACTATGCAGATTAGACCCCTCTATGATCCTGGGCAACTTTAATTTAAGGCAACATGCTAATTAAGTACTAAAATGAGTGGTTTAGGCAGTAAGTACAAAGGGAGTTCAGAGTAGGGACAAAGGTCATGTCCTTCTCTGTTCAATTTATAAAGGCCAGAGATCCTTGAATTTTCTCCTTACTCCCATTTCAAACACAACACCATCGGCACCCCACGTTGCACATCACATTCCTTCTTTGCAATGAGATGCGAATCACAGCCATAGGAGGTCTTCAGCAATGAGAGGATTTTCAATCCAGTCCCCCACAGTGGACCGCTAACACGGAACTCACTTGTGTGGTGAGTACGCAATGAGCCCCTACTATGTGTCAGCATGGTGCTCTTCTCAGGGAGTATACAAATGGCTAAGATGCACTCACTATCTGCATGAAGCCCATAGCAGGAGGAACGGGTGAAGAGGTGTCAGCAAATCCCCGAGGCTCAGGGTGAGGAGTGCTCAATAGCACGATGATGGGCTGCTGGGGTGGCAGAGGAGGAGCGAGCACTGTACACTGGCGAAAGGTAGCGGCACCCTGCCTACTTCAGGTGCGGTAAGTGACATTCTCCCACAGCATTTGAACTTCTGAACCCAGAAGCCCTTTTGGAAACTCAGAACTGAGGATCAAAGTACAAGAGGTTGAGCACACACACACACACACACACACACACACACACACACACATATTTGATGTACAAGTCGGGCTAAGAATATCAGACTTTTTCAAAGAAGAGCTCAAGTGATACTAGTATGTAGTGATAAAACATAAAACATGTTTCTTCTTTTTTTTTCTATTTTAGGGAAGGGTCTACAGGGTGTTCAGGGTCTCACTACTAGATCGGACTCGTAGTGATCCTCTTGTTTACAGCCTCCTAAGAGCTGGGATTACAGGTGCACACCCCCACGCCCAGTCTGAATTGCCATCTCAGCATGTCCCGGGGCAGAGGCCAGCATGGCAGGCCTGGGGATTGATCACCTGCCCCTGTGCCTGCTTGTAGGCACTTTAATCCACTGAGCTATTTGGCCTGCCCTTAAAACATGCTTCAAATGCTCTGTGGCCCAAAAAGGCACATTCTGGTAAGCAATTGTACTGAAAGAACATGTCTTAAATGCTAATCAGACACACTCTTGATAAGACTTGTCATATGAGGTAAAACCTCACATCATGATGATTGCAAGATTTTTTAGGGTGTAGTAGCAACAAGGAAGTGATATCATGATTAAAACTGGGGTGATTCCTAATTCAAAACTGGAGAAACATTCACAAAATTATTTGGGGCAATCACCAATTCAAAATCTTCTGAATTCTAGACTGAGACTCTTCTCTGTCTCTGGAAAAATAAGCCCAAAGACCAGGACCTTTTGTCTGGGATAAATTATCCATAAAGTCAACTGGGAACAAAAATAAAAATTTCCCAAATATGTTTGCACTGGAACCATCTTAGTGAATTTGAAAAAGTTATACAAACACATACATATATGCATGCATGCTTCCTGTCATGTATTAATGATCTGATCAAGTTTTATACTTTTACATTTACATCTCCTCTCATGAAACCCAATGGCTTTGCCTAAGTGTCTGCCTCTGGATTCCCTGTCAGACACTCAGTTAACTACTGAAACTAGAGCTCCAACTGCTCAAACATTTGCCTGGGTGCATAACCTTGTATAGATTTTGCCTAGAAAAGCCTAAAAATTGGCTGGAACTTTCTGTGACAATGCAGTGAAGCTAGGGCCCTCCAATGAGCACTACTGTCCACAAAGAAAGGGATACATTGTGCATTGTCACTTGTGCACCTGTGTAAAGAAATGGATTTGAGACCTCACCTAAGAATTCACCAGGAACTTGGGGGCTGTCGAGATAGCACAGTGGACTAAGTGCCTGCTTAGGCAAACACAGGGACCAGGGTTTGATCTCTGGCACCACATGCTGGGCTAACCCCTCGCCTGGGTGCACTGAGCTGGCAATGGAGTCCGAGCATGGTGGTGCATGCCTGTAATTCCAGCACTGGGGAGGCTGAAAACAAGAGGATCATTATGAGCCCAAGCTGTGTAGTGAGACCCTGTACCAAACACATTAAAAAGAAAAAAAGAATTCGCTAGCAACTCAAGATAATGAGGTGAACCTAATAGATAGAATCAGAGTGAGATGGATCATCAGGAATGAGATTCATCCTCAGGGAAAAAATTGAACTGACCAGTAAAGTAACTATCACTCATGACAAAGATAGAGGGAGACACTCAGAAATGGGCAATGGACTAAGGAGAACTCAGAAAAATGGCCATTTGGGAAAGCCAACATTTAAGTATCTGCAGCAGAGAAGACATACAAGTCCAGAGAGAATCATTTGGGTTTAAACTTATTATTTCTTCAATATTTTCATATGCAACCAAAACATCTTTATCTCATCTCAAGGTACATTTCTTGGGACAACAAAACAAAAGAATATACTCTGGGAAGTACAGATCTACACTCCTACTTTAACTGTCCTTCACTACTCAGCAACATTATTCCCAACATCATAATCCTATTGACATATTAAAGCCACTTTCTATTGCCCTTATTAAAGTTACTAATTGTATCTGCAGTCCTCTCCTTTGACTTATCTGAAGTGCTAGACTCTTAGGATCACTTCCTCCTTCTTGCATGTATCCCTTCATTTCAAGAGCAGCCCTTCTGTTCCAGCTGCCTTAATTTTCTTTTTCAGCATCCTCCTGGACTCTTCACATATTGCTTTTTAAAAAATACTATGGGCAGCAACATTCCACCCTCGGTCCTATCTTTCATTGTTCTGTGCCCTCTTCCCTTGTGATCTGTTTTAATCACTGTTTTCCTTCTTATTGCATCTCAGTCCTGTAGGCAAAAATAAATGCAAATACAAGATAGGTTTTTCCAACTCTGCTTAATGGCTTACATTTTTAAAATATAAGTGCGTTTCTTTTTTAAAAAAATACAGTGATTCGGATGAAATGAACAGAGAGTCAGGGACATCCTGACTCTAATGTCCATCCTAGTGTCAGGTTTCAGATACTTGTCTGGTGATGCTTTAGTAATATGTGGGATAGCGATGGCTCTTCCTGACCTAGCTTCTGGCATCTTCACTTAGACTGAGTCAAAGAATCTAATGTAACAGGAAAGCCAACTAAATAAGCAGTACCCACATCACACAGCTTATAATAGGCATGCGATCCTCTCAGGAGAGATCTCCTCAGAAGTGGGGTCT
Source organism: Octodon degus (assembly GCF_000260255.1). Taxonomy (NCBI): domain Eukaryota; kingdom Metazoa; phylum Chordata; class Mammalia; order Rodentia; family Octodontidae; genus Octodon; species Octodon degus. Next base: position 96,254 of record NW_004524593.1, on the reverse strand, counting down.
GGAAGAGTGATTTTCGTGGTTTACCTATCAAACTCTAAAAAGAATTAATACAAAAGTGGCAAGATAACAATTTGAGATATTAACTGTGGTTTCCTCACAGTGCCAGCAACCTTTTTGCCCTTGCAATTGTATTTAGCAGAAATGCTCGATTACCTTAAGGGAAGAATTTTACAACAGAAATATGAAAGGGCAGCATTTCTTTTGAGTCTCAAAACGATGTCTTGAAATGATTACCAGAGATAATGGAGAAAAAAAATTGTTTCAAAAATCTTGGCTTCTGAGCATCAAGAGCACAAGTTATGAGAGACTCTGAGGATAGATCGAGTTTATTGCATACAAACTTGGGACAAACAAAAGGATCAGATCACTTTGGCCCCTGCCTTGGCGAAGACTACAGCAGCTTGGAGAAGGGAAGGTAATTGAGAGGGTGAAGAAGAGTTTCACCACAAGAGTTTTCTGAGAAGAAGCTCTGTCCTTTGACCTGTGACAGGTTTTCAAGAAAAGAATTTTAGAAAGTCCAGAAAAACAGCAGAATTTGATCAAAGAGTACCTGTGCCATACAGGTCAGATCGGGACCATGGAATTTCTCAGACAGCATTCTCCATACGAAGTAGCAGCAGCAGGGAGAAATACAGAGGAAGACCCTGATATATCTGGCTCTCCAGGTCTCTAAACTTTGGACAACATGGAGTCTTTGCACAGGTACAAGAGACAATAGCAAAAGGACCTATGGATCTAATGCAGTTTCTGAGTCTCAGGAATCAGAATGATTTGAATGGAATTCTTTCTAGATCATGAGGAAAAGCATCCTTTACAGCAGATGTCAGAGAAAATCAGGCAAGTGTCAAGTACCAGACCCCGTACCAACTACAAGATACTACATAGTTTCCTGTAGCAGAAAAATTTCCAAGGACAGAGAAGAATTCTTAGAAGAATTCCCAAGACAGAGATAGAAGGAAAGCTGTGATGTACCCGGGGTGATCCTGTACTGTCCATTATTAAGTATTCTTATTTCTAGAAATATACAACTAAGTGATGAAAAATAGATTCATTACCAAAAAAAATGTGTTAATTGTGTTTATCTACATACAGAGGAAGACCCTGATATATCTGGGTAAATTGATTCTCTTGTCTCAGCTTTGCAAGTAGCTAGGGCTACATATATGCATCACATGTGGATTAATTTCTATTTTTATACAGTTGAATTCTGACTAATTTCATACGATGTCGTGGTTCCCTCATTCAAGTCCAGCTTGGTTGGTTTAAGTCTCCAAGTTTTAGAAGCCTATCAACTGAACTTTTTTCTTTCCTTTTGTGGTCAGCTCAGCCCACCCTGGGTGCAGGGCTGGAGTGGCATGTAGTGCCAGGGATTGAACCATTGTCACTGCATGCTTGCCTAAGCTTGCCTAAGCAGGCACTTTATATTGTTGAACTATGTCACTGGCCCTTAACTGAACTTTTGACAACTGCTTTCTTCCCTGCCCTCTTTCCCCAAAAGACAGGGCAGATGAGGTGAAGGAGATGATAAATGGAAACTCATTCTGAGGGGAAGGAGCAGGGTCTGAGCTTCATACTCTTTGCTCCTAGAATTGTAGGGTGAATGTAGCAGTTTCTATACTCTTTTATTTTAAAAATCAATTGGGCAGAATAGGAAAATACTGCAAAAAATGAGCAACACAAATCCCTTTTGGGGACACTTGTTCTGCTGCTTTCTGCCTTAGAGCTACTGCTGAATGTAGAGAAAAGGGCATCGTTAGCTCAGAGCTCTTGGTAATGGTGCTTCCTTACCAGTCCCTTGCTATGGCTGCTGTTAGTTGCAGTTCTGCCCCTGGCAACGTTCCCTTCCCCTGCTGTGTGCCCACCAGAGCCCCAACTCATCCTCTAGCCTTCTTAGAGGAAGTTGCACAATCAGGAACTCTATAGCCTCCCCTTGGTCATACCTCTATACTGCTTCCCTTCTGCACCCCAGGTCCCAGAGCTTCTCCACAGCTCCCTGCAGGAACATAGGAAGCTCATGGAGGATCTTATTGGATTAGGCTCCCCTGCAGCTGAACTCAAGCAGAATTCAGCCTTAAGATCCTTGGCTTGGCAAATGGAGTCAGAGCTTTCAGTGAATTTGAATTTAAAAATATCAATCTCCAACTACAAAGCAGGAGACTCATTACCTCAAAAGCCAGGATATTCTTGGCCAGCTGTACTTCCCTGAGGTATAGTGAGCATTACATTAATCTGATTAATGGAGAAAACAAAAATTCATTGACTATAAAGTAATATTTAAGTAGATGTTACTGCATGTTTCCAAATTACATCTGAATAGTGTCCTCTCCCCCTTCAACTACACTAAGTGAAAATATGCAATTAGATTAATAATATATTAATCTCTTCTAAAATAACTAATCACAGTTGGGACAGGTAAGGGGTTTAGGGAAAACAAATACTGATTTAAATATTTTATCTCTATCCACATGTAAATGAAATGTTTGCAAGCTCATTAACTTTAATATCAGCAACTTGCTTACTTCTGAATTTTCTTATTCCATCCAGAACAGGAAAAGAAAATGTTGATGCATTTTGCAAGGAAAGAAGCAATTTTACAAGCATAGGCCAGAAAATGGCTGAGAGTATAAAGAAATTTTTAAACCAGGCCCAGTTGATCTATAGAAAACTCAAAAATGCAGTAGTTTAGACAAATGTCCCTCATGCGCCATGTGTGAAGTCTTGGATGCCAGTCTGTGTCACTAATGGAACCATTAATAGGCAGTGCTTAGTAGAAGATGGTCGGTCACGGAGGGTGCCCCCTAGGCGGAGGTGTTGGGACTGCAGTCTCTACCCTCTCTGCTTCCTGACCAGCCTGATGGGAACTGGTTTCCCCCACTAGCTACTCCTCTCATAATGTGCTGTGTTGCCCCAGACCCCAGGAACAGCATAGCCTTTATGCACTGCAAACAGGAGACAAAATAAACCTTTTCCCCAATGAAGCTGATTATCTCAGGCAATTTGTTCCAACAATGGAAAGTTGACTAATATAGCTACACACCCACAAATGTGTTTAGTATAGTGAGTAAATGGCATCACACTTCTTAGTTACTATAAAGTGGCAACCAGGGAAAAGATCACCAACTACACCCAGGGATAAGTCAAGGAAGAATAAATAAAAATGGGTGGCTTTAAAGCTGACATTTTTCAGTACATATATTAGTTGGCCCAGCAGATCAACAGAAAACAAACATTTTTGGAAGAATGAACCACAGTGAAAATCACAGAGAAAAACAGCATCAGTGTTCTTTGGGGAACTGTGGTTAAAGTCAAGGGTCTATGAGACAGAGTGACAGTGTTAGGAGGGGGAGAAGCAGATTGGTGTCTCATACAAGAAGAGACCTGTGAGTCAGGCTGAGTGATGCCATTTGTATGTTGTGAAGCTGCCAATGATTTTAATTAGGGCAATGAATTGATTAGAAGGATGACAGATCTAAGAAGCAAATAAACCATCAGAAAAGAAACTGTTGGAGTAGTAGAGGCAAATAAGGGTGAGAGGGTAATTTTTTTTCAACTTAGTCTAGACTCAGCAAAACAATAACCTTTTTCCCCCCAAAAAAATAATTGGCTGAAAATATTTATCACTGAACTAAAAATATAGATTAAACCATGTGAAATTGCCATTTTTGTAGGTCAACAATAGTTGGGCATCAGCAGTTTCATACAGTTCAATCAATCTAATATAAAAGGACTGCCCATAAACTAGGCTGAATTTAGGAGAGATACAAGAAGCACATAGCCCTGAAAAATTAAATTTCTAGTGCCAAGGACCATATCTGTGTAACTTGCTTTATACATTACCTACAACAGAATTGCCTATAGCTAGATTTTTAATGCTCTGATAAGAGGGAAAATCTGCCAAAAACATGGCTTCGTGTTTTGCTATTTCTTCCGCCTCCCCTGTGTTGTTTGTTTATTTAGACAGGTGTGTTATAGAAGAAAGAAAAATATCACTGTAGGTAGAATAAGGAGGAAAAAGTAGGTGAGGTTCAAGGTGGTAGGAAGAGAGGAGAAATAAAGAAACAGAGCAGCATTTTCTAACTGCAACCAGAGAGGAGCATCACACTATGGAAACAGACTGCTGGAGGAAATGTAAAGGATCTCTCTGGGCTTCTGGTGGGGAAAAAGCCAGCACCAGCAGAGAGCCAGGGCCCGGAGGGGCCAGTGGATAAGAAAGAGGAACTGGACAGATTTGCAGGAAGGATCTCTCCTACCACTGACACACAAAGCTTGAATCCCGTCTGAATTATTGTGTCTCACCTCACCTTTCCACCACATATCTGTCTGCTGGTTTGTACACATCTTTCTATTCTGAAAAGACAGCTCCTTTGTTCCATTTTCTTTCAGGCTCACAATATATAGAATTAATTTCTCCAGCTTGGATCATATCTCATCTCCTCTCTCCCCCATTTCTTCTCTCTGTTCTAAATGACGAATTTCCCCACCCCCAACCCCCACTCACAGTAATGTACACACACACTGTATATACAGTTCTACTGGGACTGAAAATTAACATTAAACTGTTCTATTCAAGGAACCAAGACTCTGCGATCACACCCTAAGAAGTGATAAGTTGCAATTTCTACCATGTGGTGCTACCCAGAGCAGGGGAAGGAGGGAGCAAACCGAAAAGGCAGAAGGAGGGCAAGCCTGGAAATGTCGAGGTTCTGTTCCGACACTCCCCCACCCCTCCCTATGCCATAAAGCCTGCAGCACCTGTTCACAGAATAAACTGACACACAGAGCGCACCCTCTTGGCTCTCCCCCAGCACTACACCCATTCACAACCAACAGAGAACAAATGGTCCCAGATCAGGAGGAAATCTTGAACAGCCGACAGAGGACTGGGTTTCAGGGTCAGGTCCTGTTATCTTAATTCCTCCATTTTTTCACTAAGATCTACCACTAGGGTTGGCTCCATGGAGCCATCCTGACCAGCATTTCCAATGGCAGAAGCACTATGGCAGAGGCTGTCCCAACTATCACTGGAGAGGAACCTCGTGATAGCCTGCAACTCTCCAGTTAGCAAGGGGAGTCTTTTGTTCTGACACCATAAAGAAGCACAGCTAGGTCAGGAGGTTGCAAAACTGTCCACAGTGCTTTGCAGCTCCTCCTGTAGAGGGAGATCTGTCTCTCTAACTCTTGCATCTGGCCAGCCTTATGCTTGCTTTGACTCTCAAGGTAGCCTGAGTTCTGATCCTGGACTGCACAAATCCTTGCACCCTCTTCTCTTATGACCTGGAAATCACCACCATCGGAACAGAGCAGCTAACCAGCTGGGTGACAAGAGACACAGGGCGGTCCACTTCAGCGAATAGCTAGCTGACTGCCAGGCACTGTAAAGGAAGTACTGACTGCCTGACGAGTCATAAATGTGGCCAGCTGAAGCAGCAGAAATTCTCACGAGCTGACCCTAGCCCAATTGTGAACTAAACAGCAACAGTCATTTCTAATCATCAAATTTTAAGGTGGTTTGTTAACCTGTAAAAATGGACAGAAAGGCAGCTGAGAGTGCATAATAAAATATTTAGCATCTAGAATTTTTTTTTAATTTTCAAGAAATAATAATGGGTTCTCTGGTGTAGCTATCTTGTGCAGAAATACTTCTAAAATGCATTATGCACGTTTCTATTCCTTTAAACAAATAAATAGAGCACAATTTAACCTTTCCTTGGAGTTACAAAATGAAACATAATGCTCACATGGTGCTGTAGTCACATGGTGACTTTAAGGCTTTAGTGAGGTCTACAAAGAGTGGGCAGAATGGCTGAGTGACTGCTCAGCCTGGAACATGGCATCTGTGATTTCCTATTATTCTATGCTTTACCTTTGCAAAATATTGTAATTTTTAACAATTTCAGACAAAAGGAAAAATGACTAGTGTTTCACAGTTATCACTGATCTGACAGCCCGTCACACTTCCAATAGTTACAGTATCTCTTATTGGACTTCAGGAAAATTCTGAGCAGAAGCTGGAAGGAAAGCATTAGACTGATGCTAGTAAATAACTAATGATGATACATTTTAAGAAGCAGCTGAGTTGTACAAAATCACAGGAAAAATGAAACTTACAACTAACTCTAGGACACTTATAACCATTAAAGGAGGAGAAGGAGGACGAGGAGGAGGAGGAAGAGGAGGAGGAGGAGGAAGAGGAGGAGGAGGAGGAAGAAGAGAAGAAGAAGAAGAAGAAGAAGAAGAAGAAGAAGAAGAAGAAGAAGAAGAAGAAGAAGAAGAAGAAGAAGAAGAAGAAGAAGAAGAAGAAGAAGAACAAGAAGAACAAGAACAAGAACAAGAAGAACAAGAACAAGAACAAGAAGAACAAGAACAAGAAGAACAAGAACAAGAACAAGAAGAACAAGAAGAAGAACAAGAACAAGAAGAACAAGAACAAGAACAAGAAGAACAAGAACAAGAAGAAGAAGAACAAGAACAAGAACAAGAATTAATGGAAATATTTCCACAAAATATTAGAAAAATTAATCCAGGAGTCCATAAAAATATGATGTCATACACAGGTCCATTTTATTCCAGGAATGAAAGAAGCAGTTTAATAAGGGAACACTGAAAAGATGCATATGCTAATTACCTTGATTTGTCTTTGTACCATGTATACGTGTGTTAAACTATTATACTGTACCTCATAAATATGTACAACTATTAGGTCTCACTTAAAAAAAAAACAAAAATGAATTCTTTAGAATACTAAAGCAATGGAACCACATAGTAGGTTAATAGATGCAGAAATAAGCATTTGATAGCATACAGTATCTAATCGTAATATCAAACTTGAATTAGAAACATTATAACTCTCGTAATGGCCAGCCACCTCATCCTACGCATCATTTTAAAATGTGAAATACTAAACCTCCTCTTTAGCTGGTAAAAGGCTACAACCATGTTTAACTATATTCAACACTTTATGAAACTTCTAGTGAATACAATAAACTGAGGGAAAATATTTGGAGAAGGGACAAAGCTGCCACTCTTCAAAGATTATATGGTTATCTGCAAATCAACCTATTGTAACATGGGCAAAATGTCAGAATTTGGAAAAATTAACAGTCTTACTAAATGTCCAAGAGCATACAAAAACAATGATTTCTATGTAGTAGCAATTAATTTTTAAAAACTTTTAAAAGATAGCTCTCTATACCAGCAAAGACTAAAAGAAATGTAGGTATCATTTATGGAGAAAATTATAAGTCTTCTTGAGAAACACTGAGGAAGACCTAAATAAGTGAGAGGTATGTGTGAGCACACAGGGACAAGCACACCCACTCACATGAATGCACAAAAGTGTGTAGATGTCCTTGGTTGGGAGCCTCAGTAATAAAACATATCACTTCTCTTCAAATTAATATTTATGTTTGGTACACTTTCAAGTAAGGGCAATATAACATTTTGAAGTTCTCAGCAAGCTTATTCTAAAATACATATGAAACAACAACAGTTACAAAATAGTCAGAATTCTTCTGTAGAAGAAAAAAATATAAATATCAAGCTGTGTATAAAAGCTATGTAATAAAATAAAAGTGTATTCATGTTGAAGTTCATCATTCAACCCAAAGAACATAGTGAAGAACTCACAAATAGACATAGAGGAAAGCTTTGAGCACAACCAACATGTCATTGCAAACCCATGTGGAAAGAACAGATCATTCAAAAGATATAAATTATATTCTTAAGGTTACAAAGATATGGGCATAATTTTGTAAAACTAAAACTTGAAGGACTGGGAAACAACTCAGTGGAATAAACACTTGCCTGGCAAGTGCAAGGTCCTGAGTTCAATGATCAGTACTGCAAAAAAAAAAAAAAAAAAAAAAAAAAGGAACAGAGGCTTTGGGGGCCTGCCATTAGCTCAGTTGTTTAAGCATCTGTTCATGCAAAGGCAGTCAGGAGCAGGATATGGCCGTTCGATCCCCAGCTCCACCTGCCTTATCAGACATACCCTTCAGGCAGCCTGAGTCACAGAAAAAAAAAAAGTCCCTTTGGGGCCAGAGAGATGGCTCAGTAAAATAAGCACTTGCCTGGCAATTGCAAGGTCCTAAATTCAATCCCTGATATCACAAGAAAAACAAACAAACAAAAAATTTTTAATAAATAAATAAAACTTGAGGGCCAGGGAGATAGCTCTGTAGAATAAGTGACTGCCTGGCAAGTGCAAGGTCCTGAGTTCAATTCCTGGTACTGCAAAAACAAACAAACAATAAACAATAAAACTAAAACTTGGTCCACATTTCCTGTCAAATATAAAGTGAATTACACATAAAAGTTCCACATCTAAGCATTTTAAAATATAGAAGTATATATTTGTAATTTAAGCTACACATGAATTTCCTAAACAAAATAGAACACTAATGGTTTGAAAAATATCAATATGATTATGACATAATTAATAACTTTCACTTTAATAAATCCCAAAGTAATAAAATACATCACAAACATAAGACCATGAGAATGTTTCATGTAAAGATAACAAAAAAAAAATAGTATGAAGCTATAGAAGGAACCAAAAGCAATAGCCCATATAAATAATAAGCAAATAGAAAAGTGGTTAAAAGACATAAATAGCATGAACTTGAAGGATAATTGTGAAAATACTCCATATCATTAAAAATTCTAGAAATAAGCAAATTACACTTAGCCCCCTCTACAGTGCAAACGCTACCTAACTTGACGAGCACAAGTGATGGTGGGGATATGAAGTGTGGTGACCTCTTATACCCCACCAATAGAGGTAAAAGTGTGCACTCACACTTGTGTTATTTTGCTGCGCTTGATGTTTTCAGACTCTATGATATGGCAATCCCACCTGTGCTGTATTTTCCCTAGAGAAACACTTTAAGTTATATTATGACACGTAATAAACTATTTAGCATCACATCATTATGCATGTATCAAAATTATATTTTAAACAATGTTTTATTTGTGTTTTCTGACACAGATTAACTAAAAGGATTATTTTGCTTATTTTCAGACTTTCAGTTCCACTCCAAGGCCTAAATTACTGGATAGCTGCATTTTGTAACAACGAAGTCAAATTACAATTATCCTTGAATGTATATAGTCATTGTAATAAAAAAAAAATGTACAAATAAGTGGTCACAAGGGAATGAAATTTTAAGAATCTCTTTTGTTTTTCAAATGCTTGATGCAAATGCCAATTGGACCATGAGAAATACGAACTGGCAGTTTCTACCTCATCTGCCTTAAACCAACATACTCATTTTATTTTAAGAGTTGGGAAGATAATGGTAATAACATCAGCATTAGCAACTCCCAATTTTAGCTTTTACATTTGAAAAACTGGAAATGTGTCACACCTCTTCTAACCAGAAAAAGCTAGACAAACTGAAAACTTGACAGCTTTTCTGGAACCCATGACAGATCGGATTTTTCAAGGCAAATCACACCTCCAGCCCTGGTTAGCACAAGCACCTGCCTAACAAACTCAAGGTCCTGCGTTGGATCCCCAGTTTTACTGAAAGAAAAGAACACCAAAAGCCCTGCTTAGCAGACTCATTGAGAACGCACTCTGTATCTATTAACACGGATGGAAGCTGCCAGAGTGACGCACCGGGAGGAGCGTTCGAATGAGCTTTGGGTGATGGTTTGGTGGTTGAGGGCAAAGCACAAGGGTGAGAAAGTCAAAATGGCTCTCCACATGGGCGCCGGCCCAGTTGCCAGCATTCCACCAGGTCCTCACTGGAAAGCCACGCATGTCCCTTGGGACTCTCTGGGTGGTGGGGTGGGGGAGGGAACCACAGTGGAATCCACCAAGGAACAACAACCCAGAGAAAAAGTGTTCACCAGAACCTCACCCCAGTGGAAAGGTCGTTTCTCACTCTAACCCACTCCTTCCTTCCTGTCTCACGTAAGATGACAGGATACTTTGTCTCCCCCATTCCCAATCCCCACACCCACAGGGATCCAGAGAAATCTTGTAAAATTGTACTTCCAAAGTGTGCAATAAATAAAGTCTTTTTACACAGAAAATAAAACTGAGGAAACTTGTTCTCCATACACTTGCCTTGTACAAAATTTCCAGAGTTCTTCAAGGAGACCAAAAATTACGGAGCAAAAATCCTTCCAGTATGCACAACACAAAGAAGAGCATCAGAGAAAAGAAATGAAATAAATGATAATAAATAAGTAAATGCATATATAATAAGTTCTTGTTTTCTTTTTTTAAGAGAGTAAAAAATAATTGAGCTGGGGAGATAGCTCAGTGGGTAAGCACCCTCCTGATAAGCTCAAGGACTCAAGTTCCATCCCCAGTACTGCATGCTGTGCCGACCCAAAACCGGGTGTGGTGGCACAGGCCTGCAGTCCCAGCACAGGGGAAACTGAGGCAGGAGGATCACTATGAGTCCTGTATCAACAACAACAAAAAGTAAATAAAAAATAATTTAAAAAACCATTAGAAATTATATAGAATTTCACTAGGCAAAATGATAGAAATTCAGCAATGTTTCTTATATTGCATATTGTTGCCTTCAAATTAGTTTAGATTGCCAGCTATCAGCATGCAAAATTGATCAAAATAATTTTTAAAAAAGAAAAAAGTTTAAGCATTAATTGTTCCTTTCACTGGGCCAGTAGAAATCAGCAGTACAATTATCCAAGCTATCCTGGAGATAGATATAGATAGATAGATGATAGATAGATAGATAGATAGATAGATAGATAGATAGATAGATAGATATAGATATATTCCCTTCCTTTTTTTCTCCTTTCTCTCATCCCAGATATTCCTTCCCTTTGAGCCATTTCTTTTCCTCTCACAATACCTAAGGTAACTTTTGAATTACTTTTTCATTCTTGATTAAACTAAAAGTCAAGTTCTCTAGGTAATACTAACAATAGCTTGAGTCAGAATGGATTGGAAGGAGCAATTAGGAATCTTCTTGTACCGGGGTACAGTGCTGCAACAGAAATGACACAGTGCTATTTGAAAGTAGACTTGTTTTAGTTTAAAACATATATTGGAAAGCCTGAGTCATTCACAGTTTAAGAAAAGAAAAATAGGTATGCTAAAAGACAAAGCGGAATTATTTTAAATGCTTAAATAAAAGTAAAAAATCAGATAAAATGAACAAATGCCGCTTATAGAAAATAGTTATAAATATTGCAGATATTAAGGCAAGCACGTCAATAACCCAAGGAGCCATGAAATGGTAAAAGTGCATGCACTTCATGAGAGTACCTGAGTACGATGCAAGTGAAAATAAAGCAAAGGGCCAGCCTGATAGTTCAGTGGACTAAAGCACCTGCTTAGGCATAGCGCCCGCAGGGTGTGCTGAGATGGTGATTGAGACTTGGCATGGTGGCGCACACCTGTAATCCCAGCACTCGGGAGGCTGACAACAGGAGAATCACTACAAGTCT
>NW_004524593.1:80229-82959 GCF_000260255.1 Octodon degus | reverse complement strand
ACCAGGCACCCACTTGAACCCACCACAGGTCAGCGTTTGGACCTATCTCAGGCCCACAGATGTTATCTAAGCAGCACTCTCCTGTTTGTACCGTTCTCCTTACCCACGAGGGCTCCCTCAATTGTACTGAACTCTATGTGCTGCTGCACAGGCCCTGAAAAATAAAGCTTGCTTTTGGGGGTCCAAGAATATGCTTGTGATTTTTAAATTAATTTTATTGGTACCATGAGATATATGCAATGATCACATTCATCATAGGGAATGCGTACCTGTGCATGATATATCTTAACCCCTCTGTTTTTCCTAATTCTCTCCTCCCTTCAATCCCTCTTCCCCTCTTTTCTTTCTGTTCTCCTTTTTTGATTTATTTCCTTGGTAGTATTGGTTCAAAGATTCTGCTCTTTGAATGTGGACAGAGTGGTCATTTTAAAAGAAATAGCAACAAACACTAAGGACTGTTAGCCCTGGAGAACTCTGCAGATCAGCAGTCAGGAAAGGCCAGCAACACGAGCAGTGCCGGTAGAGTTAACCCACGCATCAAGCACAAGCCAGTGTCAAACAGCAGCAGCAGAGACCAATAGGTGGCTGTGTCAACCAACAGTATTTAGCATTATCTGGCATCATCTGGTGGCATCAGGGTCACAAAACATTGCACTTTGTTGATTCCTGATTTCTATCTGAATCAAACAAGAGAATCCTCAATGGACTGGCAACACTTCTACTGATAGAAAACTCTCAAAAACATTGTGTCTCCCTTGTATGTCATAGGAATGCACTTGCTTCAGCTAGAGGATCCTTCACCAATCTTCCCTGGATAATCTGTTTTATTCTTGACTCCTACTGAGATGGCCAAGGAGATCCCATGTTACATGACTAATCTCCTCAAAGAGCTGTCTGCGTGACTGGACACTGACCTTGTGCAACACAAGCACAGGGTTACCCAGCCACATCCTCAGCTTTTTCCCCAGAGCATACTCTTCTGACAATTCTTCACCCAATTTTTATAGTCTGAACTGGCTGAGAACTTCTTTCACTGTCACGTACTCGATCCTTGTTAGCAATTTTTTCCTCATCATATCTCTTTCCTCTTATATTTGTTGTAAGTAACAAGAAGAGATAAGGTCACTGAAAAAAAATGAAAAAAAAAAAAGAGATAAGGTCACATTTTCAATACTTTCCTTAGAAATGTGTTTAGTTAAATAACCAAGTTAATTGGTTATAAATTGGTCTTTCCACATAAATGTGGGCATGATTCAGTAAAGTGTTGGCCATTGCATGACAAGGAGCCCCTTCCTCCAATTTCTAGCAACATTGCTGCTACTGTTCATCTGCACTGACAGTGATGCTCATTCTTGTATTTATGCCAATGATCTTTTTAATAATGGCTTAGGTGATCTCTAAGACCACCCCTATCTTTCTAAAATGTTTCTCACTTCATTCTGACTCATCACTAGCAGAATCTGTAACATACATATTTCTACTAATGTCTGTTTAGAGAAATGTAAGCTTGTCTCATTGCATCATCCTATCGATACTACCTTAGGTACTTTTTAAAGCAGTGCCAACTCCCTGGTACTAAATGTCCATTAATTTCTTATTGCTTCTGGAACAAATTAACACCCCCTTAGTGGTGAAAACAACACAAAGGCATTGCCCTCAAATTTAAGTTGTTGGTCCTCAAGTGGGCTTTGGGTCACTAAGGCCATCCATATTCATTTCTGGAGACCCCCTTCTATTTCCAAAACCATTGATGACTGTAAGGTCCATGTTACACCTCAACTCTCTTGCTATTTCCACATGAAAGGACCCTTGTGATTGCACTGGATCTCCTCCAATAATTCAGGATGGCCATCCAGGCCTAACGTCAGTTAGTTGACAAGCAACCCTTCCTCCAACTACCACAACAAGCCCTCTTTTCTGGTCATATAACAAAGTCACAGGTTCCAAGGGCTGGGACACAGGCATTCTGGGGAGATCATTATTCTACTGGCTCAAAAGAAAATTAAACAAGAAGAAAGCCTGAGGAACTGTCAGAGACAAGAGAAGGCTAAGGAGATATGATGACTAATGATATCATGATATCCTACATGGGTACTGGAAAAGAAAAAAGACATTAAGTAAAAACTAATGCACAAAAAACCATTAGAAATGATGAATTTCACTATGCAAAATGATAGGATTTGAACAGTGGTTGTTATAATGCATATTATTGTCTTCAAATTAGTTGTTCCCATTACCAAACATAAGTATGCAAAATTGGTCAAAAATTAAATTAAAAAGAAGAAAAATATTAAGCAGTAACTGTTCCTTTTAATAGACCAGTAGAAATCAGCAGTACAATTATCCCAAGCTCTCCCTTGTATATACATATACAAATGTTTTTTAAAATTAATGTAAATAAACTATGAACATTAATTGATAATAATGTATCAGCTTTACATCAGTTATAACAAATGTGCTGCACTAATGTGTGTGTCTACATTAAAAATGGGGAAATTGCACCTTGGTATACAGGAATTCTCTGCCTGATCCATGTCCTTTTGGCAGGCAATGCCAACAATACAGATCCATCTCAATGTCATGAGATACACAATAATTTAGAAAGCTTTTTCTAGAAAATGAGAAAACTTGGGTAATATGCTTTTGGCAGAGGGAAAGTAAAAACACCTCTGTGATTTAACCTACTTACCAGAAAAAATGAAACATGAATTCCAGTGCAGGATTCAAGGT
>NW_004524593.1:75892-79144 GCF_000260255.1 Octodon degus | reverse complement strand
CCAGACTGGGTGTGGTGGTGCATGCTTATAATCCCAGCACTGGAAAGGCTGAAAACAGGAGGATCACTAGGAGTCCAAGCTGTGTAGTGAGACCCTGCACCAAATACATTAAAAAAAAAAAAAAAGGAACAATGTGAATGCCAGAAAATCAGAAAGGGGGATGAAGAGTTAAAGAAAAGTAAGAGTTCCAAAGAGACTTTTACAGACCCAAAGACGAGCAACCTTATTAAAGTTCAGTAAACCTCATGTTGTCCTTACTTTTGTTCATAATCTGCAAGTGCCCTGAAGAAGGAGTTTTGTTTTGAAACATACCACCGCCTTCTGTGCTATTCCTTCCAGTCAGTCTCTCCACGTTTGAGGGCCTATTTCCAGTGAGACTTTTCTCACCCTCTCATTCCTTCAAGTCAGCCCTCCAGTGGCAGCCAGTTACTTGAAAAGAGAAAGCTTACTGTGATTTATATTCTAACCACCTCCTGGAAGGGGCTGTGGTCTAGCTGCGCACTTGTATGTTCACTGAGCCACACTCTCGACACCACAGCCTCCGGGCAGCTGCAGATGGCACAGCCATTTTTCATAAGGTATGTGTGAGAAGGAGAGGGACAGGCTGGAGCATCACTTGGAGGGGACAACAGCTTTGTAGCAGTGAAGAGAGCCAGGATTGATGGAGAATTTAAGACTGAATAAAGAGCACATAATATCTATCCATTCTACTGACATTCCTTTAAAACTACTGTACAGTTTCAACTCACCATTATAAATTACCATTAGACATGCGCACAATGCTCAGAGCCTTCTAAGTCCCTGGTTTTCTCTCCTCCCTCCTCTCTCCTGCCTTCCCTCTCTCCCCATCCTGCTCTTTCTCCAAGAACTCACAAGGATCCCAAACCTGTCTCTGTCTAACTTAGCCAACTTTTATCTGGTGATAGACTCTGATTAGCAAACCACAGAGCATTAAATTAAACCACCAAGGTGCAAAAACGCCTCAGGTCCTGGAAAGGACTAAGAGCATTACACTATTCACAGATCCTTAGTTTCTCTCTTATCATGCCCCTTATGTAGACCAAGGGCTCTTGGAGATTCCATGTTACCTGGAGCTGGGTTAAGGAATTGATGGACCATTATTAAAGGTGTAGAGGGACTTGGAAGCACATGAGAGGAAAGGAGAAAGGCTGCTGAGATGCTTTGTGGAGAAGAGGTACTAGTTCAATGTAACCCACAGCACTGGCCCATAAGCAGTTTTTGTCTTTTTCTCTACTCTAATTTGAAAGCAATAAGGAAAGGGAAAAAAAGCATTAAAACAGATGGAAATAAAAATATGAATACAGTGATGCTTACTACTAATAAAATTAGTTTTAGATGCTATGTCTTTTTATCTATATACCAGTCTACTTAATAATATTGAATCGCTTAATAATGTTGAATCTCAGCTGTAACTCTACAAGGGCGGAAAGTTCTGACCTCCTGCAGGCTTCTTCGGGAGGAGTGAGAAGTAGATCCATATCAGCCAGCCAGAAAACAGGCTCTCTGAAGTTCAGACTGTAAAAGAGGAAAACAGCATGGGGTGGATCTATGTATGCAACAGCTCCAGATTCACAAATCATTCTAGGTCTCAGTAAGGAAGAAGACTTCCGGGGGTATAAAGTCAGTGACCCTTCCTTAACATGAAGGCTGGCATAAGGATTAGAAGAAAACATTTCCTCCCTCTATGATCTTGGTCTAGTTAAGAAAGCAGAAAGTATTTCAGGTGTTCCCTGTGGAAAGACTTAGTATCTTTAAATATAGGAAACCCAAACAGACTCGAATTCTTGAAAATCTAGCAGCAGACTTTTCCTCTGTTGTACAGCAAGGAGTAGCAATGATCTTGGGCCACAGTACATCTATCCAACACATGATTTCTATTGTTGAGCAACATGAGATTAAATGCAAATGAAGGGTGATTTCCTTGTTCAAGTTTCGTGGTAACACTGCACACTGAGGTGATAGAAGCTAGAAAAATTCAAATTTCATCTTGTGGCCTCAAGGCTTGTATGGAAGGAGGCAATGAGTTCCCTGTGCTTTGAAGGAATCAAAAGAGCTTTGGAGAGGTAGGTAGCCTTGCTTCCATTTAGCAAAGAATGTAAAAGAATATTGCATTTATCATGACATGATGTTTCTGGAAAGCACAACAGAAAGTGAAAAAAGAGGCTCTTGGAAGGAGGATCATCAGGAAAACAAACCAAAAACAGAGGGTGGGAGGTGGATGGGAGCATCGAGCCTGGTTCACCTTAATTCTAAGCATCAAGTGGGTGCCTGCTGTCCAAGTGGCTCCTTTGAAGGAAACACTTTGTCAGCATGGCTTGGTAGTAAAGACAGAAAGCCTATCTAGTACCTAAAAGAAGGGGCTCAGAAAAAACTTACAAACCCAGGAGCAAAAAGGAAAGTTAGGGTCACAGGGACTAGAGAAATTAAAGAGCAACCTACTTTGTCTTCTGTCCTCCAACAAGTATTCTCATCCCTATCTTTCCCCAGTAAGTCTGCATCACTTTTTCCTCCATAAAGATAAGTTTTATATATGTTGGCACATATGAGTCCTGTGTGACTTCTTTGATTTCATGTAGAATAACTTCCAACTATATTCTCTATATAATAACTTCAAGTTATCATAAAGAGATAATCTTCATGGCTTTTTTTTTCATTTATGTATGTGGTACAGGGTCTCACTATGCAACTCAGACTCGCAGTAATCCTGCTGTTTTCACCCTCCCCAGCACTGGGATTACAAGTGTGCACTACCACGCCCAGACTCCATCACTGGCTCAGCACAACCCCAGGGCAGGGCTGGCAAGGCATGCATTTCTGGCTATTTTAGAATCAAGAATCTGTTCAGGACTTAATCCCCTGTGTCTTAGAAGAGGATAGTCATTTCAACAAGGGTGTGAGTTCTTGAAGAAAGTATGGGCTGGGAAAACATCTAAAAAGTCCTGCAATAGGAACAATCAAAGAGAAACAGGGATCCTGGAACAAGGAAGATGAAGGAAAAAATTAAGATCTGAGGTCAGAGAGGCAATCTAATTTATTTTTTATAAAACTAGAGGATGATTTATCCATCTTCTCTGACTAGGCTTGTCCTTAGTCTCACATCAGAGAAGTGGGACGAAAGGAGGACACAGGTGTGAGGTAACTCTTGAAGCTAAATCAGGTGATTCTGAATTTGAAACTCTCTTCCCAGTTTTAGCCTTGGTTTTTACTGCATTTACAATCTCTTGGGACTGA
>NW_004524593.1:71438-75377 GCF_000260255.1 Octodon degus | reverse complement strand
CAGCTAGTCCAGGCGCAGAACATCTTGCCAGAGGGGCACAACAGGTTCACCCCCCAAGGGCAGCAGCAGGAAGGAACTGAGCACAGCATCCAGACCCAAGCTAGGAACAGCTGGATAAACCTAAACTTTGTAGACAAAAAAAAAGAAAGAAATTACAGTCTCTTTCTTGACCGTATTTACTGGGAGGTGTTTGTTTGTTTGGTTGGCTGGTTGGGTGTTATCTCTCTGGAGAAAAATAAGTCTTAATTTTTAACTCAAACTGTGTATATGTTTACAGGCTCAAAATGTATTGTCCTTGACCCTGGGTGTGGCAGGACCCCTCCTTTCTGTACCAGCCTATGAAATAGATAATATTCATTGCCACACTGGCCTTGTCATAGATGTTTTGCTTTGAGCATTTTTTGCAGGAATTCTTGTGTCTGATGCTCTGGCACCATCACAGTGATTGCAATACTGTCTCATTCTTGAATATATTCATCTCTGCATTCTCCATTTTGCATATCCATATTTATTGACATTTATGTGCTCTTTCAAATTGATGGATAAAATGATATGTGTTTGTTGTGTACAGCATGATGTCTGAAGTGGAATGGCTAACCCAGCTAGTTAGCATCTGCATTATCTCACGTAATTTCATTTTTGTGCTATGAACACTTTATATTCATTTTCTTGGTATGTTTCAAGACTCCAATGTGTTAACTTAGGTCATTATATTGTTAAAAAAAACTGTGTTATTCCAATCAAATATCCATTTTCTGCCTACCTGAATCTTTGCATCTTTTAACTAATTCATCCTTTACTCCCCACCTACCTCTTATACATGACCACCCATTCTACTCTTTCTTTCAAGAAAAACATTTTTTAGGTGGTTCATGAGTGAGATCAAGTGGTATTTATCTTCCTGTGGCTAGACTATTTCACTTAATGTAGTACTTTGATACTTTGATTAGAATAACTTTTTGCTTTTTCTATTAGATTTAGAAGCCAGGTAGTGTGATGCCTCTGGCTTTATTCTGCCATAAGACAGTTTTGACTATGTGTGGTATTTGTGCTTCCCTACAAATTTAGGGTATTTTTCAACTTCAGTGATGAATGACATTGATAGTTTGATAGGGATCATATTAAATCTGTATATCAGTTGGATGTATGGACACTTTAACAACATTAATTCTTGCAATCCATGGGGACATGATATCTTTCCATTCATTTGTGTCATCTTAAATTTCTTTTTATCAGTGTTTTATAATTCTGAGTATAGAAATCTTTCATTTCCTTGATTGCATTCATTTCTAAGTATTTTATTCTGGGGTAGCTATTTTAAATATTTGATTGTGTTCATCATTTCTTCTTCAGATAGTTCACTGTTAGTATACAGAAGTGCTACTAAGTTTTATAGACTGACTTTGTGTCTTGCCACTTTGTTGAATTCGCTCATTAGTGCTAACACTTCTGTGGTGGAAGCTTTAGGATTTTCCATATATCAGACCATATCTTTAACTTGTCCTTCTGCAAATCGAAGGCCTTTGTTCTTGCTCTTTATTTTCCAATTTCTCTGGCTAAAACTTTCAGTACTATGTTGAATAGAATTGGAGAGAGTGGGCATTATTACTTTGTTTGGGACTTCAGGGGGAAAGCTTCTTTTTCCTGAGTATGATGCTGACTCAAGCTTGTCATTTATGTCCTTTATTGTGTTAAGTTACATTCCTTCTATGACTAATTTGTTGAGATTTTTTCAAGAAAGATATTGTACTTTTTCTGCACATATTGAAATGATGAAATGATTTTTGTCCTTTGGTCTATAAATTGATACTTCCCATTTTGTGATTTGACAATATTGAACCATCTTTCCATCTGTGGGATAAATTACACTTCATCATGTTGAATGATTTTTTTGTTAATGTGATGTTGAATTTTGTTTGTGAATATTTTATTGAGAATTTTGCATCTATGTTTATTAGCATATTGGCTTGTAGATTTCTTTTTTTATTTAGTGGCATTATCTAGCTTTAGTATCAGGGGAATGCTGGTTTCATAAAATGAGTTTAAAAGCATTTTCTTGAACTCTTCAGAAGATTGGTATTAATCTTTTGAGAAAGATTGGTATTAATTCATTAGATGTTTGATAGAATTCATCAGTAAAGCCATGAAACCCAGGACTTTTTTTGATAGCTGATGTTTTATTACCTATTCAATCTTTTTATTATTCTGTTCAGATTTTCTATGTCTTCATAATTCAACTTTGGTGGTTTGCATATGCTGACGAATTTATCCGTCTCTTTTGGGCTAACTAATTTACTGGCATATAATTGCTCATAATAAACTTACTATCCTTGGTGTTTATATTCTATCTATTATAACATTTTCTTTCACATTCCTGATTGTATTATTAAATATGATATTATTTTGTTTATTATTCTCATTTTCAGTATCACTACAGTTAATCAATTCTATCTATATTTTGAAAAACAAACTCTTACCTTTGGTGATCTTTCTATTATTTTTCTAGTCTCTATTTCATTTATTTCTACTCTGATTCTTCCTTCCTTCCTTCTTTCTTTCTTCCTTGCATCCTTCTTTCCTTGCTTGCTTCCTTCCTTCTTACTACCTTTAGGTTTAGTTACTTCTATATTCCCAATTCTTGAAGTGCAACATTAGGTATATTTTAGTTTATTTTTCTTTTTTTTGAGGTAGGCATTCAGGCTTCCTCCCTAGATCTACTTCTACTATACTGTCTAAGTTTTGTTATGCTATGTTTATATTTTTGTTTGTATCAGAAATTTTAAAATGTTCTGCTAATTTCTTCCTTGACATAGTCATTGCTCAGGAGAATGGTGTTTAAATTTCCATGTATTTGTGAATTTTCTGAAATTTCTTCTGGTATTCATTACAAGGTTTATATCATTGTGATCAGAAAAGATAGTTTATAAAATATTCTAACTTTGTTCCCACTTGTTTCATAGATTATAATAGTCCTCTTTCTATTACTGCGTTGTCTGAGTTACTTTTAACTCATTGCTGGGACAAATACCCGACACTCAAAACGAAAGAAGGAAAGGTTTATTTAGCTCACAGTTACTGGAGGGTTCAGTCCATATTCCACTGGCTCCAAGGCAAACAACAGCAGTTCATGTGGCAGAAAACAATGAAGAGCAGAGGAGGAGCAGCAGCTGCAGCATCCTTCAAGCCTCTCTCTTCCTTCTACACTGACTGTAAAGACCGGCAATTTCAGCTCCTCCAAAGTGGCTCCTCTGCAAAGATCAAGCTCCTCTGAAGACTGGGATTTCTCCAGGGAAGCAGGGCAGGGTGGCCGGAAGCCTTTCTCAATTCCTGGGCCCTGCCCACCTGCAGGGCTAGGCCCCCACTCTGAGAACTGCCGGAGCTGATTCAGCCAAGTTGACACTGTATCAACTAACACAGGTATTAATACCTGATATAATCAATTTATATAGAGAAGATTATAAGTTATTATATATTATTTAAAGATCATATTTATTTGGTGTATAATTATGGAGGTTTGGGTCCATAATCAGTTGGCTCTGCTTCTTTGGGCCTGTTGTGAAGCAGCACATCTTAGCAAGAGCAGATGATGTGCAAAAATACTCTATTCTGAACCAGAGAGCAAAGAGAAAAGGGAATTGACTGGAGAGCCATAGTCCCCTTCATGAGGCCACTCTCAGAAACCTAGTTCTTCCATTGGCCTCCACCTCCCAAAGGTTCTGTCAACTCCTAAAGCACTTCCATCAGGCCAAAACTTTAACATGTGGACTTTGGTATTCAAGATTCACTCCAAAGTATTCTACGCTTACCCAAACTTTCATGTCCATGTCACAACGCAACTTGTATTTCATATATCCCAAATAATACCAGAGTATTAGATACTCTAAGATTGCTAAAAAAGAAAAATCCAAGTCCAAAATCCTCTTTGAGGCTCAAGGCAAA
>NW_004524593.1:69394-71338 GCF_000260255.1 Octodon degus | reverse complement strand
CTTGTATTTCATATATCCCAAATAATACCAGAGTATTAGATACTCTAAGATTGCTAAAAAAGAAAAATCCAAGTCCAAAATCCTCTTTGAGGCTCAAGGCAAACTCAGTTGTAAACACCACTGAAAGAAAAAGAAAGGTGTATAGTTCCAAGAGAGAATAATGGAGTAAGCAGCATGTCAAACATTCCTATTTTGGAAGGGAAAGATATGGAAGTAATGAGAGGGGATCAACACCAAACAAGACTGAAACCAAGCAGGGCAAACATTAATTTTTTTTTTTAATATCATGTCTGGCATCTGAGACACCCTGTGACAGAAAGTGTATTCCTAAGGGCTTGCTAAGCTCCAACACTAAAATCTTGCTGTTGGAGCCCACATAGTCATTCTCTTGAGCTGAATCTCTCAGCTCTGAATTCTCTTGAGCTGCAGCTGATTGTCTGCAGCTTTCCCTGAAAAAATTGCACATAATTAGCATCTTTGGCTTCCTGGGGTCACCAGTATAGCTTCAGTTTTACTTGACAGCTTTAGGCGTTACCCTGCGAAGGCTGTTTGTCAACCTTGCAGCCATACCGCCTGGTGTCAAGACCTTTCTCAAAATCTCAGTGGAGGTTTTGGGATCCCATAACTCTTACACTCTGCATGCTTGCAAAACAGCATAATATGGATGGTGCCAGGTTATTTTGGCAGTGGAAACTGTATCTGGGCCAGCTTCAGCATGGCTATAGTGTGCTTTTCTGGCTTCAGGTGCATTGCTGGCTGAATCTGGGGAAATATATCCAAGGAAAATGATTCCAAGGCCAAATTTATTAGACTAGTAGCTGCATCACTCTTGGTTGCACCTTTACATTGGCTCCTTTTCTGGACAAACTGCACTCTATTCAAATCTTTTAACTGTGTTCTTCTTTGCATTAGTTTCTAGTTTACCACCCTTAATCTTAGCCTCCCGGAAGTACCAGGGCCTAGGAAAAAAGGCATCAAATCTTTCCATGGTGTGATAAAGATGGCTACTAGTTCAATTTCCAACAAAATCCTCATGTCCTTCTGAGAGCTCATTAGCATAATGTCCACTGGTCAGCATTCTGGTCTCTAAGCCCTTGCCTCAATCTTCTACTAAGTTCTGCTTATCAGTCTAGGCTTTTCTTAACTTGCTACTCCAAACTTTTCCCATAAACCAATTCCAAGGATTTTTTTTTCACCAGATATAGCTTTAGTCAATGACCCCATTGGCATTGTTAGCTTTCTGTAGTAGTCAACTTTCTACCCTAGACTCCACCTCCCAAGAATAAAACCCTGGCAGTGAAGTCTTTAACACACAGACCTTTGGGGAAAGCTCAACACTGAGACTATAGCAGCACCCAATTCACCTCAAAGTAACATGCCAAAAATAATTCATTATGAAATAAAAAAAAATACAATGATGATTCTCCTCATCATGGAGCAAGCAAAGTGTGTTTATAACAACTTGAAATAAAGTCCCACTAGACTTTATATAAGCAGGCATTAAAAAGTGGAGCATGAGTTGTGAAGGAAAGCTCACACCAGGTACAGATGGCTTCTTCCTTAGGATTCAGAATCACTCACCAGTGGAAACGTATCTCTTAGTTGGGAGGAATGAAGCTGTGTTCATTGATTCTCTTTCCTGTGGGCCAGTAGTTCTGCTTTTGATGTCAGAACTGCTCCTGCTGCTACAAGATGGGAGCCAAGACCTACGAATAGTTTTTCTAAATTCCACTCTTAGAAAACTAGGATTCCTAGCCTTTTCTTTCTTTTACTAAAATGTTTTCTGTGTACCACCAGTCATTTAAGCCTCCTGTTATTTTTGCTGTTGAATGTTCACTCCTTAAACATTCAGGGCTTATGATTAGGAAGATAGAGAAAAAGACACAGAGATAGACAGGGAGATGGACAGAGAAACAGAGAGAAAAAGAAAGGCACAGAGAGAGA
>NW_004524593.1:66433-69162 GCF_000260255.1 Octodon degus | reverse complement strand
TCTTTTCAAGTTTTCCATTTCTAGATAACAAACTTCAAAACCTCACTTATTATTTGGTTGGTGGGTTGGCTGCTTGGTTGTTTAATTGGATTATTTAGGTGAATAGATATGAATGATTTAAGTTTATGCACAACATAAATTGTTGAATCACTTTTCTACCCTAATAGGATTAAAGATGAGCTTTTCAGCCTCTTTGGCCTGTGAATACTGGAGCAGAATCACTGAAGCCCCTCTGTTTGCTTTTCCTCCTAGTAATAATACCAAGGAAGAGTCCAAAGAAGGGAGAGGTCTGAAAGAATCTACAGGACAAAACCAACACTGCCCAATCATCCTAGGACAGGTCGGTGTCATTTTTTGTTTGTCTTAATTTTAAGTTGGTTCCGCAGGACTCGCTCCCAGGTCATCCTCTGGCACCTATTCCTGCTTCAGTGAAAAGGAAAAGAACTGTGCACAGCAGCGGTGCCAGGAGACACTCCATGTCTCGCTCACAGGATGTGCTGGGACCATTTCTCAGCTCTGTCACCCAAGGCTGGGAGGGAGCACAGCTAAGTGCGATACTGTGGTTAGTAAGTCAGCAGGGGGGCTGCAGAACCAGACCGGGAAGGAAAGAGCCTGGGGCTGTTTGCTGTGCCTCACATTCCTTTCTTAGAATAAAAGAGCTGGTGTAAAGTCACTTAATTACTGAGTGTTAAGTGAACACCTAATTATGTCTGGTTGGTGAACTCCAGGATCCCAGGGGACTGGAAGGGTTTCTGAGATTTACTCCTTTTCTTAACACTCACTTTGCCTTTCTCAGCATTGCGGATTCGTCAGACTGTCTTTTTAAGAACAGCAAAAATAGAAACTCAAAAGCTATTCAATGCTAAATGATATAATGGCAATATTCTTCAAAGTTTTCAAAAATTAATTATTCAACAACTAAAAATGTGATGTAGTGGAAAATTAAGAGCTCTGGATATGAAATATCTAAGTTCCAGCTCTATTTTACCATTACAAGCCATGAGATGGGGGCAAATTATTCAACTTCTCAGAGCCTTCATTTCTAGAAAATGGATATTGAAAACCTGGAAGGAAGGCTGCTCCTTCCATCTGTCTAGTAAATTTGGAACACCTAAAGACTCGTTTTTTAGCCTTCCTTCCATATCTATTTATGTTATATTTACTTCCTTGGAAACCTTAGCTATCCTTATGCTGTGTTCACCATTCTTACGTAAGTGCCTCACTAATTTCATCTCTGACACAGAGTTTCTATCTCCTGTGTTTGTTGACAGGTAGCTGATAATTGCTCTTGAATGGCACAAGTGAAACCCAACTCAAACTTTCCACCCCTCCACAGGATCTTCTAGATTCTCTGTCTCAGGGAATGATTCATCCCCTGTGCTGTTCATAAACCAATCAAGTTGGCAGTAGGTTCACTACTTCTCATCTCATTGGCTCACTACTCATCTCATTGGTTCATTACCTCTCATCTCATTGGCTCACTGCTTCTCATCTCTTTGTCTCACTACCTCTCATCTCATTGGTTCACCACTTCTCATCTCATATCCAATCTCAGGATGTTGTCTTGCCCTCCCAATTACTTACTGAATTGTACTTTCCCACCTCCTTGGACGCCTCACTGTTACAAATACCATCATTTCCACCTCCGACATGCTGCTCTTTAGTTTCCCTGTGTTCACAATCACCCCCTCTCTCTAATCCATTTTCTTCTTTTAACTTAAAGTTATCTCAAAAATACCCCAAAAGTTTAATCCTGTTATTGTCACCTACTTAACAACAGTGACATGATTCTTCATTACGTTCTTTCTTGTAAAACCCACAATTTCTGTTCTCTGTTTATTTCTCTATATTGTCTCCTGTTGCTTTCTATTTTCTAGTTGCACTGGACTCTGTTTTTCAGATGGTTCTCATTTCGTTTTACCCTAGGGCCTTTGCACATATAATTCTCCTGTGTTCCAATCCTCAAATCTGCCACATGGAAACATACATTCTCACATATTCAGAATTAGCTTTCCACCTTGTTATATGACAAGAGTTCCAACATAATATTCTCAAGGGAGCCTCCACACAAACATACCACCCAGAGAAGTGGTGCTCATTTGCACACAGGATGCTATGGAAGGGTGTCAGCTTAAGAATGCATTCCCACTCCCCCATCATTCCCTATGTCCTAACAAAGACCTTTATCTCCTGGAACATCTTGTACCTAATTTGTTTTCCCGAAGACATGGCATAGGCTAGATGCCTCTGTCCTATGCCCCTGGACTGATATATTTCTATATAATATTGCTTTTTGCTGAGACACACTCATTCTCATTCATAGCATTTAACACAGCTGAAACTTTACATTTACAATTTTACAACAAGATATGTATTTAATATCTGTCTCTCCTGGTATACTATACACTCCCAGTTATAATACCCAGTGTAGTCACCATCTTATCCATTGTTGAACATGATCTTTGACATCTCAGAGGTATTCAATACATGTCTGTGGAGTGAGTACTAAATTAAGGACTCTTATCATAAAGCTAGGTTTTTGTTTGTGAATACATTCCATTGCCTAAAACCTAACAAATATTGCATACAGCTTAGGCTGAAGATGAAAATGAATTATCTGCCGTGTAAACATTAAGTGACTGATGTAGGGTCATAGCAATATTAAGTTAACACTGTGAAGAAATCCTTCTGGTAACCAATTCCTTCATGGAGAGAGGCTTGGGAATTTG
>NW_004524593.1:65324-66333 GCF_000260255.1 Octodon degus | reverse complement strand
AACAACATTGAATTATCATCTCACCCCAGAAAGAATGGCTATCATAAGGAAATCACTCAACAACAAATGTTGGAGAGGCTGTGGGGAAAAAGGAACCCTTCTCCACTGCTGGTGGGAATGTAGACTGGTGCCACCATTATGGAAATCAGTATGGAGACTCCTTAGAAAAGTTGGACTGGAAATCCCATTTTAACCAGCTATTCCTCTATTGGGAATTTTCCCGGAGGATCGGAAAACATCATATAGTAGGGATATATGTGTGCCTATGTTTATAGCAGCACAATTTGTGATAGCCAAATCTTAGAAACAACCAAGATACCATCACCTGAGCAATGGTTGATAAAGATGTGGTATTTTTACACAATGGAGTATTATTCAGCTATTAAGAATAATAAACTCGAATCCTTTATACTGAAGTGGATACCATATATACTTGAACATATACTCATAAGTGAAGTAAACCAGACACACATGTGTAAATATTGTATAGTTTCCCTAGTATAAGTACTCAAAAGAAGAAATACAAATAGAAAGTTATAACACAAGCAAAGGGAAAGCAGGATCTCGAGGAGTAACTAATCAAAAGAGGGAAAGGAGAAAAGCTAGGAAACATGACAATGTCAAGCCATACAGGTATATGTAGAAGATAGGCAAGGCAATGATTCTGAGAATCTTCAGAAGATTTTTTAATCTAGAAGTTAATTGGAAAGATTCTCACCCTGACTAACTATATATACTGATACCTGTGAACTAAGAAACTGCACTGCAAATGGCAATCTGTAATAGTAGTTTCATCTTTGAGTGCCTGTCAATCTGGTCTTCTGAATATGCGCTGCTTGTCATGACATGCCAGTTGCTGCTGTGCTGTCTCTCGGCTATATGATTGTTCAAAAAGAAAGGGGTGGTGAATGAAGGCAAGGGATAGGAAAAGGAATATTGTGGGACTGTCCTGCTTCAAGGTTGTATATGGTTAGATTTTTGGACTTATGTGTAAACATAAGAAGTATAT
>NW_004524593.1:63632-65224 GCF_000260255.1 Octodon degus | reverse complement strand
TAAGTTAACACTGTGAAGAAATCCTTCTGGTAACCAATTCCTTCATGGAGAGAGGCTTGGGAATTTGGTCTCTCTCTCCTCCCTCCCTCTATTTCTCCCTCTCCTTCTACCTCTTCCTCTCCCTCTCCCTTTCTCTGTCTTTGTCTGTCTCTCTTTTGGTGCTGGGAATTCAACTCAGGACCTTGTGCTTGCCAGGAGGCACTGTGACACTGAACTATATCCTCTGGCTTCTCTTCATACATGGGTTTTTGTGTCTACTTGAGACATAAGGACCCCACTGTGTTCCCCAACATCCTACCTAGTGCCTCTTACTGGGAAGAAGGGGAGCCTCACGCTACCTGACTGCCCTTTCTCATTCTGCAATGGTAAGGAAGAGCCAGGCATTTTGAGGGCACTGCTCAGAAAACCTAAACTGACTACAAAGTCTAGTAAGACCTCAGTCACTGTCTCCAATAAAAATTATTAAGATCCTTGCAGCTTTCATCTGTCTAGCACTTTGGGGACAGACATTATGATAAGTGCTTCCCATGCATTATTCATCTGCTCCATACAGCGGTTCTGTGATGTATGAAGTCGAGGTGTATGAAATTGTCACTATGTGACCCATTTTGACCTACAAAAAAATGACAATTTTATGTTTCATCCTAATAGATGTCATAACCCCTGTTTCTAAAATGAGGAACTGAGTTCTAAGAGTGAAAATTAGAACCTAGGCAGGCTGATTCCTGAGTCGTGAACAGAAACCAGATACCAACAATTGTGTCTCTGATAATGAACAAAGGTTTTAAATGGCATGACTTACTTATATTTATTATTTTATGTCCTCCATTTGTACTGGTTCATAACAATAAGTTTTATAGTTGGACTTGCTTATACATGCCTCTCTTCAAGGAGCTGATGTCCCATTCCCCATCCTGGTAGTATAGAAGAGTACCCAAGGATGGCAGAGTGGCAGCAGTGTAAGGTAAATGGTCCCCAGCTTTGTCCAGGCCCTGTAAAAAGAATGGAGAGCATGAGAACACTGCCTGGGCCTGTGTAGGAAAGTACCTGAGCAGAATGCATGACAAGGATCACAACCCACACATCAGCCTCCTGCTCCTCTTATAGCATCCGCAACCAGGAACATGTGGTCCAGCTCAAGCCTTCAGTTTTGTTGAAACATTATCATCAAAAACACAAAGTTGGCTGGAGGAATCTTATGGACATACTCCAGGCATCTTTTTAAACATGACCAGACTAATTAAATATTTACTGACCACCTACCACAAGCCAGGTGTGGGCCAAAGAGGTCTGATCTTTACCTTCATGGGGTTTGCAGCTTGAGCAAACTGATGTGAGGTGCAGTTACAGCATGGTAGGTGCTGGCAGCCTGGTGTACAGTTATTGGCATGTGGCTCTGCACAGTGGTACATGTGTGTAATCCCAGCACCTTGGGAGGCCAAAGCAGAAATACAGCAAGCTCTAGGCCAGCCTAGTCAACTTAGAGTTTTAGCTAGACACTGCCTCCAAATGAACAATCTTCACAAGGACGAAAGGACTGAAGAGGTACCTTAGAGGAAGGCCCTAGATTTAATTCCAGTAACAAGAAAACC
>NW_004524593.1:60991-63437 GCF_000260255.1 Octodon degus | reverse complement strand
CAGAGACAGAGACAGAGAGAGAATAAATACAAGATGATGTGGAAATGTTTTCATATCGGGTATGGTGACCTATCTTTGCAGTCCCAGCTACTTACAAAGTAGGCAGAAGGATTGTGAGTTCAAGCCCAGCCTGAGCAACATAGTGAAACACCATCTCAAAAACGAAGCAAAACAAAAAAGCCCATCCTAGAAATGTTCTGAGAAAGCATGTCATGTTAAAAAAAAAAAAAAAGCTCAAAGGACAAACTAGGTGAATGAAAAATAACTCACCACTAAAACAAAGTGGTGTGCTCAGGGTTATGTCCTTGGCTCTGTAGTGTAGGGCAAATGACAAGCTTCTCTGTACCTCTTCAGAAAATGAAATTATTTAATGCATGGATTATGGTATTAAGCCCAATAAGGGTGTAGGAAATCCTTAGTAGTTAGTAGCTGCTCACTAAATGTTGTTTTCCCTTACTTATTCACAGCTCAGCATATTTTGTGTTATGCGACTTTGCCTTTAATCTTAGGAAAATGAGCAATGCAGGGTCAATAATTTCAGGCCACTTTGATATCTGTTTAATTTGTTGTGATGTTGTACTCAGCACTTGGCAACACGAGCTGAAAATCATGGCTTTCACAGCACAGGGACATGGCTTTATGTTGCTGTCAGGGGTGGGACGTGCTCTGCTTTGCACCTCCAGCTACTGTCCATGTTTTCTCATGATAAAAATATTCATGACTGGCTTTAGAAGCAGAGAAACTTACAGGACCTCAGGCAGCACCATGTTGCAATGCCCTTCAAAACAGGCCTTTCAGCTTGAAAGGCACTGCTGAGGGGGATCATTCTCATCAATAGTATGCTAATTAAGATGAACGGATGTTGATCCAGCAGCCTTTGGGACTGCTAGTTGGTAGGCGCTCTTCAATTTCGAGGCAGTCTGGGTCAGAACTCGATAGTTTCCACCATGCAGTTAAGAAACAACAGCACATACCATCTACCCTGCACTCCTCTGGTGCTGAGCATTGCAGCCAGGTGACTAACAGCTGTGCTCTCAGAACCAGGGCCAGGCTGCAAGGCTGCCTCTTCCTGTCTCAGGCGGTTGTCCAGGGACTTTATCCTTTAAGCACCATACATTCATCTGCACAACTGAGTGGGCTCAGTGATTGTTCATTCTATTTGTTTTGCTCAGTATCTAGCATACATTAGGTATCCAATGTATACTGCCTATTACTAATAGATGTTAATATCATCAAGTTATATTATTATGAGTTGACCCTGCCTTTAGGAGTGCATAGCTTGGTTATGATAATAGAAGTAATATTGAATAATATTAATAATCATTACAAGTTGAACCTCCCAAATCTGAAAATCTGAAATGGCCCAAAAGCTGAGGCTTTCTGAGCCCCAATATAATTAATTCTTCCCAACAACTTTCTAAAACAGATACTATTATTACCATTCCCATTGTACAGATGAAACAAAGGCTCATATCAGGGAAGGAGACACATGAGCATCTGGCCACAAGTGATGATGGCATCATGGTGAGTGCAGGATGCTAGGAGCTTATCAGGGACACCAAGGAAGGCCATGTGATTCATCCTAAGGACATGAAAGAAGGTATCCAGGAGAATGTGTGCCATTGATCTAAATTTTAAAGAAAGGAGGACACAAAGATTTTCAGGCAGGGGAAGCACAAGCATACAGATCTGGAGCCTGGTGTGATGCAAGCCTGGGAAAAAGCATTGCCAGAGAACAGTGAGATGCAGTGTGAAAGAGAGATGGGGGCTGGTTGCAGGGATGTCATGCTGGAAGGGGAGCCAGGGCCAGATGGTGAATAGCCCTGCTTGCTCTCTGAGGAGTTAGACAGAACACTGCACTCTCTGCAGTACAGGGACTCTTTGTTGAGTTTACTGCACAGAAGTGGCACAATGAGAGGAAAGGCAAGGTAGTTCCCTGAGGACAAAGATAGTAGGCAGGAAGCATGGAGACTAGTAGGCATCCAGGAAAGGATGCTGAAAGTCTCAACTGGGTAGTTCTAGCAGAGATGGCAAGGAAGGGAAGAAGTCAAATACGTTGAGGAGGCAAAGTTATCCACATTGGGAGAGTGACTGATAGAGGATGAGGGTAGGACAGAAAGAAAGACGAGTGCACACAGTGCCAAATGAGATGTAAACAGATGCACAAAAAGAGAGGCGGAGGAAAAGCAGACTGAGCTGGGAAAGATTGAGACCACAACCTCTGTTTATAAATTACTCAGTTGATGGTGCCTCTTTAACATCTGGGTAGCAACAGCTAGCTGGCAACTGGTCCAGCAGTCAGAGACTCAGCTCAGTGGTTAGGACTGCAGATAAAGATGAACTGGAAAATTTACATATCCGTCCAAAGCTAAGCCACTGAACTGTATGGAAACCCAAAGAAGAATGGAAGGAGTAAGAATATAAAGGGCCAACAGTAAAGCCCCAG
>NW_004524593.1:46615-52434 GCF_000260255.1 Octodon degus | reverse complement strand
TATATATCTGTATATACAACATAGTTTTCATAGATATGCATCTACTTTTTCTTAGTTCAATGAGAAGTCAGTTTTGAACTAATAGTGTTTAGACAAGATATCATGTCTGCATCTTGTTTCTGTACAACTATGATGAAGACAACAATATGTAATGTAGTTATTATTGTATTTGTCCTACTACCCTGTTGTGAAACTACCTTATTGCTACTTCTTTCTCAATAAAATTAATATACAAAAAAAAGAAGGATGAGTGTAATGTTCTGGAAAGCATAAGAGGACATTGTGCTGCAAGTTGCAGACTCTAGGAATGCAACACAGAAATGTAAGCTTGGTGACCCACCCAAATGTCAGTGATGACCTGGGGAAAAAATGCTCCTCCTGGAGGGGTGGATCTGGAAGCCAATAGCTGAGAAGAGATAGGGATGTAAGGAAGTGAGGAAAGAAATTTTAGGATATTTAGGGTTCATTACGACACCAGCAGCCATATCCCATTGCTCTTCTTATACACTCTGTTTCTCCTACAAAGTGTTACTCTGATTTACTTTGCATTCTTAGATTTCAGAGCCACTCTTGGACCAAACTAAAATGACATGATCCAAATTTCAAAATCAAGATCACAAGGACTCTAATTTCAAATGGTACTGTAGGACCAGTTATTCAGACTTTTAAAATGGAATAACAATTTTCTACATTGTCGACAATCAGTGTGATCTGGGGAGAAGTCTACCCTCACTACTGTTTCTCACACCAAGTCACCATTTCTTTCTGGGCCACATCAACATTCCTCACTCCTTTGTACCTTGACATTTATATGACAGGCTGCAGCCAAAACATTCCTTTCAAGAAGGAAATCAAAACAGGACTAGCTTCTGCACCAAGTTACTCAATGTCTTTCCATCTCACCTGAAGTAAACCCTGAGCCCCAAAACTACAAAAAAAAAAAACCTTCAGAAATCTGTCCCCTGACTGAGTCATTTTCTGTATCTCCCTCACATTTCACTACAAGATGGTTACAGTGACCTCCTTGATTCTTTTCCAACATAGCGTGCACATGCCTGCCTTAAGGGGGAGGCAGTTCTTTTGCCTGGGATGTTCTCTGTCTAGAAGTTATGCAATAGATATGACTCTATCTATATAGACTCATATATTTGCTCTTTTCACAAGAATATATGTTCCATAAAGGTATAGACTTTGTATCTCTTGCTCTTAGAACAGTTAGACATTGAATAAATAATTGTTGAATGAATAAGAGGGGAAATACTTAAGTGTAACTCTGAAAAATAAACTCTGAAACCTGAAACCACAAAGAGCAGACCAAACAGAAACTAAATACAGATATCAGTTTTATGGCAGGTACACAGCAGTCATTGCCAGTATGCTAGCCTTGTGTGACATGTAATGTAGACACAAAACAAATCTGGTCTTTGCCCACACCAAACAGCCAGGTAAGCTGTGTTGATATGTGAAATGATTTGTGGATGGAATTATTCATGAACTGTTCTAGCAATATTTACATTAAAACCCTGATTGGTCCATGCATTTGCATTACCTTCCTCCCTTCCTTAGACCCTAGATGTTTCCTGATCCCTTTACATAAATGATTTCCCAGTGAGTCCTTGACATCACCTATCACTGAAACCCTAACTTACTTCCTTGCTCCCTTCCTCTGTGGATGAGCCTTCATGTCTTGCTACTTCAGATTCCAAGAGTCTGGTGCAGCCCCTTCACATCTAATGCCTGCATTTCCGGGCTTATAGAACTTCAAGGTTCTAAGCCAGTGGTGCTGACCAGTCATTGATCCCACATCTGATACCTGCAAGTACCTGAGACAAGAGACTGGAGCTATTTATTTAACAATGATTTGAAGTATTTCCAACATTATTGCATTATGGGAAGTTTGTCTGTTACCTGTGCATTAAGTGAAGAATCACTTATGTGGTGTCCAATATCAGGTCATTTTCTCTCATAGCACACAAAAATGACAGTTAGAAATACATTGACCCATTTTCCTAGGGATAGAATAGTGTAAAAAAAAAATGGATTGCTGAGGATTAAGCTGTTAGAAAAAGAGGTCAAGTCTCCTGAAACTTGGCCCTATGTACTTCCTCTTTATGGTCACCATTGATTGCCAGACAGGGTCTCAAGTTCAGTAGGGGGAAAGAGCAGTCAATAACTTTGATTGCTCTACCAGGCCTTTGCTTCAGTAGGCTTTCCCTCAAGCAAATCCCTTGCAGTAAAAGCTTCACCAGATTACCCAGCAATTTGAAAAACATCATGTGCATGAGGACGTGTTAAATCAAAGACAAAACCAGCAGATGCAAAGAGCACACTATAGTAATAAAGTAAATAATCCTTTTTTTTTCTGTTAGACAAGAGGGATCAAGAAACGGATGGAAGGGGTAGGAAGGAAGAGAAGGGGGATGATAAAAGGAATTAAGATGTATTATGTACACATATCAATTCCCCACAAGGAATGTAAGCATCATGTACTACAAACATGGACTAATAAAGAAAATGATCTGGAAAAAAGTCAATGTAGTAATGATTAACCTCTTTCAAAACAGATTTATGTGATTCCTTCCAGGATAACAAAGAAATCTTACTGAGTGTGTTTTGACATCACTGAAAAAGGAAGCTTAGGATGGTTTATTTATAGTCCTTTCTAAATTCATAAAAGGGAATAGATTCATTTATGCAACTAATATTTATTAAGTACAGCATGAAAGTAAATATGGAGAAAGAAAAGAGGTATTAAGAAGCTCTGATTTGCTAGCAGCAGTACTTCTTAGGAAATAGACACAGAAACAAGCAATGACATCAAATTCATCCATGGAAGGAACAAAATTCAACCTTGTGAGCTAAGTCAGTAAGACAGGATGAGTCTTGAGTAAAATAAGACAATGCTCAGGATAGAACTGTAAAATGAACTTTCTTCATATTGTGAGGCACATGACAAAGCCACTGTCTTGAGATGTCTTCAGACTACTAGGGGAGCTAGAATGCACACATGAAAGGCTAAGTAAAATTTAAGCAGAGTATAAAAATATTTGTTGAGTGAATGGTAGAATAGTATGTGTGTCTTCTCAAGAATTTGGGGAAGAAAAATCTCTCTGGATTAGTGAAATCAGAGAATGCTTCACGGAAGAGACAGAAATTGATTTGATATTGAATGATACATAAAATTTAAACATCTAAAGAGGAAACTTATTCTAATCAATAGAAGCAATGAAAATAATTTCACATAAGTAAGAAATTATATGGTATCTGTGTTAGCCATGCTTTCTTCCATAAAGAAATTTCAGAGACTAAACAAATTAAAGTTTATTTTTTGTTCACATGGAAACTAATACAGACACTCTTTGTTTCCAGAAAGTAGCTGGTCTTCTGCCCACTCACTAAAGGATATAGTTACTTCACACTAGTCAGTCTTCTTTCCTCTGCATTTTTTGTATTTTTCTTCCTTTACTTGATGGAAAGAAAGAAGCAAAGGTAAGGCATGTTTGCACATGGCAAATGTTCATATAATCTCCTTTGTGCCTCAAAGCCATCTACTTTACTTTTGCTCACATTCCTTTGGCTAAACTTTATTCCCGAAGTCACTCTTTGTTCCAAGAGGGCTTCATTGCATATCTAGGAGATCATGGGAGTAGGCTATGGAAAACACTAGCAACCTCTGCCACTTCATGTTTTGGGATAAAAAAATCAACCTACTTAGCTGGAGCAGAAGACGCAAGAGAAATAGACAATGGAATAAAAGATGGCAAGGAGTGAAATACAAGAGTGCTTTCTATGAGCTTAATGAGAAAGGGCCCACACAGATAAGAAATTTAGAAAGAAATAGAAAACTGTGCCTGATTCTACTGAGGGTGATACCTAAATTAAATGGGGAATGATTCCTAGTATTGGGAGGTTAGTCAAGGTAGCATGGTTGGGAAAGGTTTAAAGGAAGACGGAAAAATAAAACTTAGCTTTTAGAGTGTGGGTGTCTCAGGTGAACTATAGAAGATCTATAAAGAAACATAAACACTAACACAACATAAGCAAGGGAAGAGAGATAATAACAAAGCTGGTAAAGGCAGACAGAAATCAAATATGGCATTTAAAAATGGGTGTCATTTTAGCAATGAAAATGGAACAATTCTTCATATATAGGACTATGAAATATGGTAGGATTTTCAGCTTATCTAAACCCTACCCATTAAATGTTGATACCGCATCCAAATAACAGTGACTATGTAAACGCCCACACATCCCAGATTCTCCATGGGAGTAAAGATGGAATTATAACTGCTCGATGGAGAGTGTTGGGAAGAGGAAAAAAAAGGAAAACACTGGCCTACAGTCTTAAATATGAAGATAAAATTAAGACAGGGAAAATAAGAACGAGGGAGCTACTCAGTTGGGAGTTGTGCTGAAAAGCACTGTTAAATCTGTAGCCTCTAGGTTTGATGTCCAAGATGGTAGCCTCATTAATTCAAAATTGTTTCACACTCCACTCACAAAAGACTTACACCCAAATTGAGTCAGTTAATGAAGTGTCACACACAGGCATTCAAATATTAAACAATAAGTTCCCAAAAATTCAGGACACTACTAAATTAAGACCACTACATCAGTCTCTTACCTCCTAATACTACATGGTATTTATAACAGAGTAACTTCCCCTAATGAAAGAAATCAGTCTGGCAAGAAACAAGTGAATTTCAATAATTTCAAAGCATCTATGTTTTCTGCCCACCCAAGCTTTTTTTCAGAATATTTTTACTATTTGAAGAGCTACTGCAGCTACTTCAGGCATCCTGACAGTTATACTTCACCCTGGTTCCAAAACCATTGCAAATAGTCCTCTATCAAGTAATAGATTTGCTGATTTGCCAAGCTATACTTTTGTCCCCATATTCTTTGTACCTTGAGTGGCCCTTGAAAATAAGAGTTTTTAGGTGAAGTGAAAGGGAGCGCCCCATTGGCTGGAACCACTGTCTACCCCACAATCATGTGCTCTGATGTGGCCTCCATGGCATTAATGTGGAACAATCAAGGAGGTAGGTCAGACACACCTGCAGCCCTGATAGGAACTGTCACTCAGAAATGCTCAGCGACAAAGGAGACGTCTCAAAATGGATGTTTTTAAAATAACTGTGATGAGACTCAGAGACAGAGCACTTAAAAGGTTCCAAAGAAACAAAAGAGAAAGTTTTTTTAGGGAAAGAAAAGAAACAATTCTAGGGGACTCTCCCTTGTAACGGGAAATAGGCAATCATTTCCTGCCTTCTTCGAAATGTACTTGCAATCATTCATGCAACTCTCAAAACAAACAAAAAAAATATCTACATGAATAATCTTTCTCCGTCTTTTAAAAATTCAGACATATCAAGATGGCTCTGAAATAACTACTGAGACATTAAAATCAATTACTGTAAGCAGATTGTCTTCCTCCTTCTTTCTCAGGAATTCCCTCCACTGAGGCAATGTGGTTTTTGACTGAGAAGGGGAAAAAAAGGGCAACTCTGACACATGTGAAACATTAATCTATCAGCATCAGAAGGACTAATCTTAGAAGAGGGAAAATTTGGAGGCAGGCAAGTAGTGGAGAAAGGCAGGGAGTGCCCAACTTTACATGTCACTCTCTAGCCCTGGAAGCAAATACAGCAGAATTCCTTTTGCTTTAAGACAAGGAAGAACTACCATGCAATTTCACTTACAAATAGTTATGAGATACTTATTTGGTACCAGAAAGTACAAGAGTTCTTGGTATCCAATACTGAGCAATAGAAGCAATCAAACAACCAAAAGCCCATGTTAGGGCAGGCCAAATAGCT
>NW_004524593.1:44257-46515 GCF_000260255.1 Octodon degus | reverse complement strand
ACACACACACACACACACACAAAATAGTCAAGATAGATATACAGCTACTTTCTCTTAATTCAATAAGAAGAAAGATTTGTACTAATAGTGTTTGGACAGGCTATCATGTCTGCATCTTGTACTATGAATAACTACTATGAAGACAACAATATATAATATATTAATTATTGCAACTGGCCTAGTAACCTGTTTTGAAACTGTCTCATTGGAGTGTGTGGGAGAGCTTCCAACTACACTGAGCCAGTGGGATCTGCTGGTCCCAGCCCAGGCATAGCATGGGTGAGACCCTCTTCCACACCCTTGGGGCACCACTCCACAGCACCTCCCCTACCCCATCTACCCAGTAGGAATTTCTGCCGCATTCCGGGAAGCCCTAGATCCAGTCCCAGACCAGGCCCTGTGAGTGTGTGGGAGAGCTGCCAGCTATCCTGCACCAGTGGGACCTAAGGGTCCCAGCCCAGGCTCAGTGTGGATGAGACCCTCTTGACATCCTTGGGACGCCCCCACCACCACTCCACAGCACCTCCTCTACCCCGCCTGCCCAGTAGGAATTCCTGCTGCATTTCGGGAACCAGCATATCCAGTCCTAGCCCAGGCCCAGTGAGGGTGTGGGAGAGCTGCCTCTCCCCCCTACTCTACCTTGTCCCCTCCAGACACAGCTCAGGCCTGGCATACAGGCCTGGGGTGAAACCCTTCAGGTGCAATCCCTGCAGAGAGTATAGGGGACAGAACCACCCAGCTAGTCTAGGAGCAGAACATCTTGCCAGAGAGGCACAACAGGTTCACTCCCAAGGGCAACAACAAGAAGGAACTGAGAACAGCAGCCAGACCCAGCCAAGCACAGCTGATAAATCCAAACTTTGTAGATCTGAAACTGAACTTCAATAGGTGCTAAGGCTATAACTGCAACAAAGATCTACAACAAAAGTCAGAAGACGGTGCTACACAAAATTACAATGACAAGGAGCAACGTGCAGTCTCTGAACCCAAGTCCACCCATAAAAAGGCAGAGGACACTAACAGAACAAATTGGGAATCACACAGCTGAAAGCAATGAATCAACAGCTTCTGAAATAAAGAAAGAGCTGCAGAAAGGTATAGAGGAACTAAGATTGGAAATGAAAAAAGAAATCCCTGAATTAATAACATCAGCAGTAAAGAATCAAATGCAGAAACATATGGAGGAAACCCAATGCCCACCCAGAACAAGGGCAGATGACACTAGCTCAGCTCAATGTATGAATTAATAGCTTCGATTGTAAATAAGCAACAGCAGAAAGTCATAGAGGAAAACAAAGCGGAATTCTTTTCTACAGGCTGAGCACAAATGTATGAATTAATAGCATCAATAGTAAATAAGTAACAGCAGAAAGATATAGAGGAACTCAGAGCAGAATTTTTTTCTAAAATGAAGAATTCTCAGAACTCATAGCATCTGAAGTAAAGAATCAACTACAGAAACATAGGGAGGAAACCCAAAATGAAAAAAAAAAACTACAATAAAAGAATTTATAACTCCTTCTAAAGAAGACTTCGATAAAAAAAAGGAGATTAGAAAAATGATGGATTCCTTGAATGAGCAATACAGGAAAGAAATAGATCTCATGAAGCAGAGTCAAAGAGATATAGAACAAATTAAAATCTCAATCACAAGCTAACAAAATCATTTAAGCGCAAGTGAAGACAGAGTTTCAGATCTTGAAAACACTGGTGCAGCTAGTGAAAAGATAAGAAAGATAAGAAACGATCTCTTAAAAACAGCTAGGATACAGGAAAAAACAATCATTCACCTGCAAGATGATGCAAAAACAAACAATGTGAGACTAATAGTCATCAATGAAAAAGAAGGAGTAAATACAAATGACATTAAAAATATATGGGCAGAAGTAATAGCAGAAAACTTCCCAAATATGAGGAAACAATCTGATATTCAGACAGTTGAAGCACACAGAATTCCAAGTAACCTCAACTCAATTAAAAACACACCAAGAGATATCATAGTCAAGATCTCAGAAATTCAGTACAAGAATAATATACTGAAAAGCACTAGAGAAAGGAAGCAGATCACATTCAAAGTGAAACCCATCAAAATTACAGCTGACTCTTCTTCACAAAATATGAACGCAAGATGAGCATGGAGCAGAGTACTTCAAGTCCGCTATGAAAACAAATAGCAGCCCACACCACTATACCCTGCAAAACTCTCTTTCAAGTTTGATGGAGAAGTGAAATACATTCATGAAAAAGAACAGCTAAAG
>NW_004524593.1:41059-42207 GCF_000260255.1 Octodon degus | reverse complement strand
AGATGGCCTCTACTTAAATCTGGTAAAAGCCATTTATGAAAACCCAACAGCTAACATAATCCTAAATGGGGAAAAACTGAAATCTTTTACTCTTAGAACTGGTACAAGATAAGGATGTCCTCTATCACTCCTCCTATTCAATACAGTTCTGGAATCATTAGCTACAGCCATTAGACAAGAGAAAGAAATAAAAGGAATAAGAATAGATAAAGAAGTTAAATTATCTTTATTTTCAGATGACGTGATACTTTATTTGGAAGACCCAAAATATTCCACCAAGAAGCTACTAGAATTAATACAGAAATTCAGTAGCATAGCAGGTTATAAAGTCAATACGAATATTATCAAGAACCATCAAAATTGAGTTACATGAAAATGTTGCATTCTCACTATGTGTGCAAATACAGGCATACTAAATAAAAATAAAGTTTTTTGTATTTAGTGAAAAAAAATTCCATTCCATTCCCCTCTTCCAGGCCCTTACAGCTTTTCAGCACCTGTAGCATGCGTCAGAATTTCCCTTCACTGAGTTTGAGTAATGTGCCTCTGTGAGTGCATACCACCTTTCCTTCATCCGTCTGTCCGTCCATGCATCCATGTGTGAATGCTCAGGATGCTTTTGTTTCTTGGCTATTGTGAATAAGGCTGTGATAACTATGGTATGAAATATCAAAATAAAATAAAGTCAATACGAAAAAGTCAATAGCATTCCTCTACACAGATAACAAACACACTGAGAGGGAATTTATACAAACAATACCTTTTACAATAGCACCGAGGAAAACGAAATGCATTGGAATTAGTCTAACTAAAGAAGTCAAAGAACTTTTCAAGGAAAATTACAGTAATCTTAAAAAAAAGAGATCATAGAGGATTTCACAAAATGGAAAGATATTCCATGCTCCTGGATAGGAAGAATCAACATTGTGAAGATGGCCATACTCCCAAAATTGCTGTACAGATTTAATGCAATCCCCATCAGACTACCACCAACATACCTCACAGAGGTTGAGAAATCATTCCTAAAGTTTATCTGGAACCAGAAAAGACCTGGAATAGCAAAGGCAGTCCTGGGCAATAAAAACAAGGCAGGAGGCAGTACAATTCCTGACTTGAAATTATACTATAAGGCTACTGTGATAAAATCA
>NW_004524593.1:34175-40959 GCF_000260255.1 Octodon degus | reverse complement strand
TATAATTTATTTTTAAAATTATAAATACCTCTCCACCTCCTGCCCAAAATGAAAGCTCTCTGGGCATGTGTCCACTTTTTCTCTTTCCTCTTGCTTTATTTTTGCTCCTGTAACTTTGAATTGTGTCCAATTCCTTATTTATTGAATAAAGGAAGGTGTGAATGAATAATATTTATGCTTCATTATATATCTGAAGAGTCTTAAAAACATTTTGTAGTATGTCCAGTCTCTGAAACCCTTGGCAGTATATTCTAGAACAATATCATAGCCAACACAGCTATTAATTATCCCATTTGTTTATTGAGGAGTCTCATCAAAGCATCAAAGTAGCATAAAAAAGAAGATAGTGAGAAGGGTTGGGGAGAGGGAGGGAGAAAGTAATGAATGAATAGGCGAAACCAATGGGGAGTCCACCAGCATTCAGGGGGAAAAAAAGCACCATGTAATTAAACAGCCTAGGACTCAGCATGGGAGAAAGTGGCTAATGGCTGTCCTGTGACATGACTTGCCCTCCATGCTTGTGAGGTGGGGGAGTAAGGGGGCGTGCCCTGGCTGGGCTGGGAACCTTCACCCTCTGGCCTGCTTTACCATCTTCTCTGTGAGAGGCACGTGTAATGTTCTGTATTCTTATAGCTATGCTTTTTTTTTCTTTTTAAGAATACAAAAATGGTTAAAAATATTACCAATAACATTAGAAATGATGCAAAATTTCATTAAACAAAGTAATAGGAAATCTCACAGTTCTGCTTTAATTGAACTGGACAACATCAGGTGGATTGATTACCCATTTAGCAAAATGCTCACAGAGATTTCCTCAGAGGATTAAATGCACTATAGACTACATATTGACAGTGACAAAATGCTTCTTTGAAGTGGATCTTAGGACATTCAAGAGTTGTTTTTAATCAGGCCTTGTGTTCAAGACCTTGAATTTTAGTATGTGTGTTTTCTTAATGGAAGTAAAGTGTCACAATTATGTCAAAAAAGATTTGCTACACAAATATTAGTTTTATTTTCAGTTTAATGTGTTCATTACATAAAGCAAGGTCAACCTTTACTTTCATAGAGATATAAAAAAAACTCTCTAGACCCTCATTACTTTGCAACAAAGTAAAGCATGAATTTGGAAGCCTACACTTATTCAGCTGCACATGACCTTCCTAATGACCTCATGCTTCCAAACTTTTAGTAAAGATTGCACAGAGCTCTTTCTCCACTTTTCACCATTGGAGGGCTTAAAAGCCTGAAGTTACAGATGAACATTAGCAAGTTTTCTTACTCCATGCTTTAACTGATACCATCACCTGACCTTAACCAATGCTTCAAGCAGCATATTTTTTTTTTGGTTTACATTTGAGGGCTCTATGTAGGCTTTAAGTGGGTCAGGAAATGGACTTGTCTCACAGTTCTGAATTTGAATATCTTCACACAGCTGATAATACCAAGAATGTACTCATCTCTAATACAGATATAATTACAAATTCACACAGAATTAGAAGAATAAGAGTTAAGATATGTGGAGTTTCTCAAATGGGCATGTCACCTACTGGGTTAAACTAGTAATCCTACCTCCTCCTACTTTACCTTTCCATTTTTTCTATGATTTTCTGTTCTTCAAAGCTGTCATAGACACTGGGCTCTATACATTGCTATCTTGGGAAAGGAAAAGGCAAAACACAAGCTAGGAGAAAATATTTATAAAATTTGATATGTAGCTAATATAGAACATTCCTAAAACTTCTTGGTAAAAATCGAACATCTTAGTAAGAAAGAAGTAAAAGACTTAGACATATCATAAATGAAGATGTATAAAAGATCAACAAGTACATGAACAAGTGCTGAATATCATTAGCCCTCAAGGAAATGCAATTGAAACCACCATGAAATAAAAGCATAAAGTGCAAGAATTATTTAAAAATTTAGAGACAGTGTTGGAAACTCAAAATGCTTACACTTAGTTGTAAGAATATTAATGATACAATCATTTACACAAAAAAGCTAGAAGCTTCTTATACTATTAAGCATTTATCTATTTATATAGGAATTCATTCAAAAGAGTGAAAACACATATCCATAAAAACACTTGTCCAAGATGACCCATAAAACTTTTACTCATAAAACTAATTTTTGTTTTCCTTCGCACCAATAATCAACTTCTGTCCATCACATAAACTGAAGACAACTCTAGTCAACTACCCCACTGGCTCCCTGATGTACTGTCCATCACCAAGCAGGAGGTAGAAGAAAGAGTGACCGGGGAGTCTTTGCGAAGATCCCCTATAACTCAGATTGGATTAGAACTAGGTGCTGCAGTTTCTGTAGCTTCTGTAAGGTTGAAAAATAGGCTAAAGTTCAACACTCACATTAGGGAAAACTGAAAAGCTGAGGATAATACAAAATGAAAAACAGGAGGTATATTTAGCACCTTCCACTGACCAAACAGCTAAGGTCCAAAGAGCATAGGCACTGTGAAGATGAGCTATATTTTCACCGTGTGTAAGTGCAACTTCTAGTGCCACGGTAGTTGAGGAGGGGGCCTTATCACTCACTATGTGGATTTCACTTAATATTCTTATGTTTTATACATCAACACCCGGCCTCACCTGTGCTTTATATCCCTTGACCAGTAATTCTCTACTGTAGTCTCTTAGAGAATAAGCCTCCTTGTCCTATGCTACAGGAGGGAAACCAGTATTACCTTGTTTTGCTAGGGAAAGGAGTCCCAAATACTGAATGTTTCTGATAATGACTTTAAAGAAATGCTCCCAGTTTCAATCCTGCATCACATTCCTTAGATGTACTGATACCTCCAATTTCAAAGACTTTCTGAAGTTCTAGAATGCAAATAGATTTCCTCCTTTTATTATTAGTGTATTTGGGATACATAACAATTGCACTCATTTTAGGGAAATAGTATGTATAGGAGGTAGGATCAAAATACATAGTGAATAAGTAAATTGGTACTTTCTAAAGCAGTTCTAGAAGTCTCATTTCATGTTTTTTCCTGGTTGTCTTGGTGTCTTGAATTGACTCAAAATGTTTATGCCAATTTCTGTGAAATAAAAATATTGTGTTTTGTCCTCATTCATCTTCTGGACTGGATCTATCACCTTACAACAAACAATTTTGATCTTCCTCAAAATCAAAATGACCATAATAGGTAAGTGTTTTAAGTGAATTTAGGACACTGAGGTACTCACACCAGCACAGGTAAAGACACTCACAAAGAGGACATCTAGAATCACTTCAGAAGCTAGAAAGAGGTAAGGGGAGTGGGATGTTGACAGGGTCTGATGCAAGGTGTGTTTTACTGTGATAATTTTCTCTAATTTTGAACATTCACTGAATTATGGTCCTTTTCATGTATATCATGACTTTATTGTTTTTGGTCCCCTTTTCTCCCTACCCTGTGTTCTCCCCTTTATCTCCTTTTCTCCATCTCTAGAAAACTTACTTCCCTGTTCCCTGCTCTCTGTAGTTTATTTTGTTCTTTAAATTATTTATGTTCTGTGTTTCTCATATTGGAATTCCCTTTTTACTTACCCCAATTGCTTTAATCACATACTGTTTTTCTCCAATATACTTAATTAGTTTAACACTCATTTACCTTCTATTAGTCCTCTAAATTTTGTCACTATTTTTATCTCCTTAATACTTTTACTTTTACTCTTTCTTAATTTAGTCATTATATTTTTAATGAATTTTAAGATTGTTGGT
Organism: Octodon degus; assembly: GCF_000260255.1. NCBI lineage: Eukaryota > Metazoa > Chordata > Mammalia > Rodentia > Octodontidae > Octodon > Octodon degus. The sequence continues at coordinate 37,242 of NW_004524593.1, read as the reverse complement.
TTGTCTTTAAGAAAAAATCTCTATGTTTCTTGACCTTGTTTCAATATTTTCTGAATATTCTTATCACACTAAAAGCTGGTTTGGTTTTTGTGTAGTTGCATTTCACTAATTCTTAATCTAGGCAAGATTTTCTTATGTATACAACTATTAAATTTTATCTTATACAATCCTTTCATGTATAACATCTAAATAATTCATTTTTGAAACTGCTTAGTAATTTTTCATAATGTTATTTTTAAAAGTATATAAAATAGGATAAAAAGCGTTAGAAACAATACTGAACAAAATTTCACTGAACAAAATAAGAGGAATTTAACAATGGTTACTGTATTGCATGATGTTATCTTCAAATTAGTCATTCAGGTTACCAGATATAGACATGCAAAATTAATTTAAAACAACAAAACAAGAACAAAAAAAAGAAATTAAAAAGAAAAACAATAAGAATAAAAAAATTTAAGTATTAACTGCTCCTTTCAGAAGACCAGTAGAGATCAGCAGTACAACTATTCAAATTATCCTACATATATACATAAATATATCTTTTTCCTTTCTTTTGTCCACTTCTCCATCCAGTTTTTTGTTTCCATTCAACAAATTCTTTCCCTTTCATGGTATCTATTTTGCCTTTCAGATTTTATTTACTCTTCAGGTTCTCACACTAGAGAGACAATATGATGTTTGCATGTGTGGGTTTGATTTATTTTACTTACCAACACAGTCTCTAGTTCATAATGTTATATTCATATATTTTTATTTCTTTTCCTCTCATTTATTTAATAATTTTAGATATACCTCTGAGGTTGTTCAATAACGTAAAATGCTTTTATCCCTTAATTATCTGATGTTTGTTTTATCTATGTATGCTGTATCTCGCATATGGTTTTTTATTATATAATTCAATTTTTCTTTAATATTCAACAGACCTCTATGGAAATAACATACAGCCATGGTCAAGGATTTATTACACTAGAATGGTTTTACATTTGATTCTACCAGTCATCCTCATATCCCCAGCATAAGGCTGAATTTTATGTTGATTTCTCAATTTAGTATCTCTCAGGACAAGAGCTTAGTATAAATTCAAAACACTATCCCTATGATTCACAAGCTGAGGCTTAAAATATATCAAGAAGTTTTTTCCATCACACTCTAGGTTGAGATATGATGTCTTTGTCATCTTCCTGTGCTTCTGAGATTGTTTTTGTACTATATATTTTCAGTGAGTGAGTTTATAGCATTTTAAGGCTTCCTACTTTAAGTGCACACATATGTGTTGGGGGAGGAGAATTCTGTTGTGTCTTCTATTTGCCTCTCATCAGCACAAGATTGTCATCTCTTGTATGTGGAAGGCTGTGAAAAGCAAGGATCTGGGTTTGCACTTTAAACTACATTAGAGTAACTTGAATTGGAGTTCCTATCACATGCTAAATAAGTATGAAATTTCATGAAACACACAAGGCAACATTTTACAGCCATGAACAACAGAAGAGTCAAACTGAGTGCCACTTAGAGGAAGAAAATACCTGAGTTGAATCATATGCACACCAACTCTGTCAGGTAAACCATAACACAGAGAGATGGTGTCAAGGGAGAGCAGAAGTCTTCCTGACAAAGAGGTGGTCACTGGAGTTTAAAGCAACTGGGCTGGCTGGAATTTGTGTGTCAGATTATAAGAGAGGAACAAATCGCACACTGATTAGGGTTTCAAGATCTGAAAGGACTGAAGGGAGATTTTCCTTCATGTTTAAGCCAAGGGATAGACTGAACTCATGTATGACAAAATTCTCAGGCCTGCCAAAGAATGGTTGTTACAGGGGAAAAAATCTGCATGGTGATAGAATAGGTCATAACAGAGGGCATTCCAGCCCAACCAGAATAGACAGAACTTACTGAGACCCTCTTTATTCATTGTGACTCCAAATAGCACTTTGGAAGCCAGTACCAATCCCTAGGACAGGAGTTATGAACATTTTCCATAAAGAACAAATAATAAATATTTCAGAGAGTAAATTACCAGCAGTTGTCTTTGTCCTTCGTCTTTCTTCTCCTTATTCTATTTGCTCTCTTATTCCAAGTTCTCTTTCCTCTTCTTTGTCTCTTTAAAAGTCCAAAAGCCATTTATAATTTGTAGGCCAAAAAAAGCATGTTACAGACCAGATTAGATCCATAAACTAGAGCTTGTACATACTTGACCTAAAGTAAATGTTACATGCTAGCATAAGGGCAAATTAGAATATATAAAATATAGATATGCACATATTCAAAGAATCGTATACCATGATCTGGTGAAATTCAGAATGATGGTGCAATTCATTCATAGAATGTAAGAATGATTTAACGCATACCAATCAATAAGTGGTACACTAAATAAATGAAAGATGAAAAACAGTACAAATTCAAAATACTGTACTTCAACCTTAATAGATGCAGAAAAAAGCAGTTGATCAATTTAGTAACACTTCATGATAAAAGCTCTCAACAACTTAAGAATAATTGCAAAGTATTTCAACACAATAAAGGCAATACATGAGCCCATAATTAACATCAAACTCAGTGTGAAGAGTTGAAAGTTTTTGCTCTAAAATTTGAGGAAAGGATACTAATTCTTACTTTCTCCATTCAATATGCTAGTGGAAGTCCTAACCATAGGTATTAAACAAAAGAGATACACAAAATGCATCCAAATTAGAAAAGAATAAGCACAATGTTCTCTTTTGTATATGATAACTACACAGGGAACCTTAAAGATTAAAAAAAAAACTATTACTGCTAATACAATGCAGTAAAATTGCAGAATACAAATTTAGCATACAAAAATCAGTAATATTTCTATATGATAACAGTAAAACATCCAAAAAAGAAATTAAAAACCAACTCAGAATATCTGGAAAAAAGATATTAAATGTTTCTATATGCTTAAAATTGTAAGATTTGATGAAGTAGTTGAAGGAGACAAAAATTAAATAAAAATATGTCCTACTTTCATAGACTAGAAGTACTAAAGTTGTTGAACTGTTGATACTACCCCAGGTAAAATCCCCCTCAAAATTGCAGTGAGATTTTT
>NW_004524593.1:32727-33756 GCF_000260255.1 Octodon degus | reverse complement strand
AAAAAAACCAAGAATACACAAAGGATAAAACACATCCTATTAAATAAGTATTGGGGAAAACTGGAAATCCACAAGCAAAAGAACAAAATGGGCCCTTATGTCACATCATTCATAAAAATTAACTCAAAATAGATTAAAGAGTTAACTGTAAAAATTAAAACCATAAGAATCCTAAACAAATCATAGGAGTAAATCACCCTGATGTTCACCTTGGCAATTAGTTTTGCATCTCACGCAACAAAAACAGAAATAATCATGAGGAACTACATCAAAGCACAAGGCCTTACACAGCAAACTAAACTATTGAATGAAGGAAAATTCACCTTATTAAATGGTAGAGGGGGCCAGGGCTATAGCTCAGAGGCATAAGCACCTGCCTGGCAAGCTCAAGGTACTGAGTTAGATCCCCAATACTACTAAACAAACAAACAAACAAATGATAGAAAACATTTGTAAACAAAATATCTGGTAAAAGATCAACATCCAAAATATCCAACTCAATAGAAGAAAAAGATAAATAACCTTACTAAAAATAGGAAAGTGGAAAGTGTGAAAAGACTGTTTTAAAAAATATATGAATGGCTAAAAGATATATGATTCACATTCACTAATTATCAGAAATATAAATAAAACAACAATGAAATATCACCTCACACCTGTTCCAAATAGCCATTATAAAAAGATTAGCTATAGTAAGTATTGGCAATATTGTGGAGGAAAGAGAACATTTGTACAGTTTTGGTGAGAACATAAATTCATACAATTCTTATGGAAAACATTACAAGGGTTCCTCACCAAATAAAAAAGGGAACTGCCTATGCTCCAGCAATCCCAATTCTATGTATATACCCAGAGGAAAAGAAACATCTTGAAGGAATATCTCCAGTCCTTCATTCATTGCAGCATTATTCACAGCAACTGATGATATGAATGCCAATGAACAACCTGAGAGTCCATCAATGGATGATGGATACAGAAAATTTGATTGATAGATACATAGATAGATAGATAGATAGATAGATAGATAGA
>NW_004524593.1:30457-31072 GCF_000260255.1 Octodon degus | reverse complement strand
GAAAAAAGAAAGCTACAGGTTGATCTTTCTAATGAATATACATGTAAAAGTCCTCAAAAAAGATGCTGGCAGGGGCCAGGGAGATGGCTCAGGAGAATAAGTGCTTCCCTGGCAAGCATAAGAACCTAAATTCAATCCCCGGTTCTGGAAAAAAAAAAAAAAAAAGATACTGGCAAACAGATTACAGTAAGTCATCAAGAGATCATAAACCATGACAAAGTAGGATTCACACCAAGTAATCAGGGATAGTTCAATATATGCAAATTAAAAAATGTAAGACACCATATTAACAGATCCGAAGACAAAAATCACATGATCATCTCAATAGACACAGAAAAAAGTCCAACACCTTTCATGATTAAAAAAAAAAAAAATACAGAAAATTGGAAAAAACAAGTCTTTACCTCAACCTGATTTTTAAAAACAAGACTATGAAAACTCAACAGCCAATATCACACTAAGTGGTCAAACAGAAAGCTTTCACTCTAAAATCAGAAACAAAACAAGGATATCCGTTATCACAAGTCCTAATCAATATAGTTATAGAAACATTAGCCAGAGCAACTGGACAAGAAAAAGAAATAAAAAGAATAGGAAAAAAAGCAGTTAAATTAT
>NW_004524593.1:6564-8324 GCF_000260255.1 Octodon degus | reverse complement strand
CACTGAAATTCCATCTTACTTCAGAAAAACAAAAAGCTATTATGAATGAAATTAACTAATAACAAATGTTGGTGGGGTTCTGGGCAAAAATGAACCCTCCTCTACTCTTGTTGGGACTGTAAACTGGTGCAACCACTGTGCAAATCAATGTGAAGATTCCTCAAAAACTGTAACTAGTGGTCCCATTTGACCCAGCTATTCTGATGACCCATGCAACAGCGACACATGTGCACCCTTGGATATAGCGGCACAGTTTGTAAAAGCTAAAGCTTGGAAGCAACCCAAATGCTGATCAAACAAGTAATACTTATCAAAGATTTGGAATTTGTATACAATGAAGTACTTGAGACACTGCTAGATAAATGGGTGCACCTTGAGATCATGTTCTTAAGTGAAATAAACTGCATATGCAATATTAACTATTGCATTATCTCCCTGGTGGGAGAATCGGAAAGACTAAGTAAGGATCAACATGTACAATAAATACTGTGAAATAGGAAGAAATTGTTCAAAAGGAAAGAAAAATTTGGGAACAGAAGAGGAAAACAAAAGAAGGGAAAAGTAAAAATATGATTTAAAAAAAGAATAAATAGAAATAAAGCTTTGTAAAGGCTGGCCAGATACATCATCAAATTAAAGTTCCTTCTTAGGCAGAAGCAGGGACCGGGGCTTGCTCCCCAGCACACAGTGCTGGCCCCAATCCCAGGGTGCACTAAGACATTGATTGAGACTGGCCATAGTGGCATGTGCCTGTAATCCCAGCTCTTGAGAGGATGAAAAACAGGAGGATTGCTTCTAGTCCAATCCATGTAGTGAGACCCTGTATTAAATACATTTAGGAAAAATAAATAAAGCTTTGTAAATAAAGAAGGAAAGAGGAGTTAGAAGAAGAGAATGAATATAACATACACAGGTACAAGTTCTCTGTGATCATTACATATGCCTAAATTATAGCAATAAGCTTAATCAAATAAAAATATTATTCAAAAATGCCAACTTCTAATGATGATAGAGTATTCACAAATTATAATTATAAAATCTGGACAAAATATTTAGGGAAAAATGCTATTTGAAGGCACTAGAGGGTGACTAATAAGCTCAATCATGTTTCTCTAATAAACAAAGATAAACTGAAATGCTAACTCCCAATATATCTGAATGTGATATGCAATAAAATTATCTGTATAGAGGTATGCATAGTGATAAGTTTTAGTCCCATAGGGTTAGAGCTCTTATAAGAAAGGGAAATTTGGGCACAAAGCCATGTACAAAAAAGAACATATTATAAAGAAGAATGTAAGAATTCAGTTGATGTTCCTACAATACAAACACCAAAGATTGCCAATAAATCACCAAAAGTTAGAAAAGAAGGTCGAAGTCAATTTGTTCTCATACCCTTTGGCAGAAACTGACCCTGCCAACACACTGATCACTACCTTCCAGCCTGTAAAATTATGGAGCAATAAATTTGGGGGGCTTACGACTTCCAGTCTGTCATTCTCTCTGACAGGTATACCAGACTGATTTGGTGACCAAGAGTAGCCAGAAACTTAAAGGAATCGTCCCTTGAAAGAGTAAAGCTCCTAAGAGTTTTATATAGATGGCCTATCCCCAAGGCTGCTTTCCAGTGTGTATTAAGCAGAGTAGAAGAAAATCAGAAAAAGAAGTCAGAGGTGAAAAAAAGAGATTTAGGGAAGAAATTATGGGAAAGATGAGGCTTCCCAGACTGTTTAAGATGTGAATATGAATGTAAGTTCCAC
>NW_004524593.1:4664-6144 GCF_000260255.1 Octodon degus | reverse complement strand
AAAATATCAGAATTAAAATGTGCAATCACTGAAATGAAAAATTTAACAGATTACATTGCACTGGAGAAGAAATAAGAAGAGTAAATTTTAAGGTGTATCGATACAAATAATCTAGTAGAAAAAAATCAAGAGGAAAATATTTGATTCAAATAACCTCAGTGAATAAGTGTTATATGAGAAAATATTAATCTGCCTTATATCTTGTACTTGGAGTGTTGGAAGAAAAAGAAATGAAAAACAATGAGTAGAAAATACATGTGAAAAATAAAGTGCCTGGGAAACATTTTTAGCCCCAGGTTTAGTGAAAATTTCCTTAAATATGACAAAATATTTAAGAAAAAGTTCTGTGATAATACATCCCTAATAGACCTGTACTGTAGAATGATAAAAATAAGCTCCTCAGAACAAAGAGAAATGATAGCAGATGGAATCTTAGATTCATACAAAGGAATGAAAGCCATCAAAAAATGTAAATACAAAAGGATGTGCTTTTATCTTTCTTTTAAAATTTAATTTCTATGAAAATGTAATTCACAGAACTTATTTAGTATGCAGCTACCTTGGAGCATAAAATTCAGTAACATTTACCATGTTCACACTATTATACTACCATCATACCACCATATATTTCCAGGATATTTTTATTGCATCAAAAAGAAACCTCACACCTATTAACTAGTCACTCCCATTCTATCCTTACTGTAGGCCATGGAAAACACATATGGTTTCTGGGAATCTATCTATCCAGGACATTTCATCTAAACTAAATCTTATGTGGCCTTTGTTTGTTTGTTTGTTGTTATGTTCAACTTACTTCACTTAGCATTTGTTTATGAAATTCATCCATGTTGTAGTACATAACAGCATTCCATTCATTTATAGGACCAAATAACATGGAAGTATACAAATATCCCAGTATTTGTTTATCCACTGATCAGGTCATGGGCATTTAGGTGTTTCTAATATTTGGATATTATGAATAATACTGCTATGGACATTCATGCTGTTCGAGTTCTTGTCTGAGCATATTTTAAATTCTCTAGAGTTCTGTGTGCACTGAAAAACAGTATGTGGTTTGATTTGTTGGGTGAAGCATTCTATAGATGGCTGCTAGGTTTAATTTGCTTAGAGTGTTGTTCAAGTTTACCGTGTCTCTGTTAATCTTTTGTGGAGTTGTTCTATACATTAGTAAAAGCCCAGTAATGAAACCTCCAACTGTTATATATGAACTGTTTCTCTTTTCAACTCCTTTATTTATTTATTTTTATGTATTTGGTCCAGCGTCTCACTACGCAGCTTGGACTGGTAGCGGTTCTCCTGTTTTCAGCCTCCTTACAGAGGAGATTACAGGTATGTGCCACCACACCCGCCCAGTCTCAGTGGTAGGCTCAGCCTGCCCAGGAGCAAGGCAGGCATAGCATGTGGTGCTGAGAATCAAAAACTGCTCCCTGTGCTTGCCTAAGCAGGCACTTAGTTTGCT
>NW_004524593.1:2588-3389 GCF_000260255.1 Octodon degus | reverse complement strand
TTTATCTCCCCATTTTCTTTACTTTTGTCAGAGATGTGTATTCCATTACCATTCATATAGTGCAGGTGCATGAATTCAACAAAGTAATCCAATATAGTCCATTAGTTTCATTGGTCATTTGAGAAATACAAATTAAAAACAACACTGAGATCCCATCTCACCCCAGAAAGAATGGCTAACATCAAGAAGTCAGACAATATCAAATGTTGAAGAACTGTAGAGAAAAAGGAACCTTCTCCACTGCTGATGGGAGGGCAGACTGGTACAACCACTATGGAAATCAGTGTGGATATTCTTTAAAAAGCTATGATTGGAGATCCAATTCAAGCCAACTATTCCCCCTCCTGGGTATTTTTCCTGAAGAACTGAAAACCTCATACCACAATGATATATGTGTGCCCATGTTTACAGCAGCACAATTTATCATAAATATTAATATATTATTTCATCTACCTTTTGAATACTATTTATAAGAAATGTCTGTATTGATCTTTCTGCTTTTCAACCTATATGGGTACCTTAATCTAAACATACTTTTTTATGTGAGTCTCTGATAAACAGTATATAGTTGGATCATGATTTAAATTTTTTCTTTATTATTATTTTTTAATTAGAGGTTATAATCCATTGATATTTCACACAATTACTAGTAAAAAAAAGGACATGTCGATTTTTTGTTTACTGTATGTCACATTAGTTTGGTTCTGCAATTTCTCCATTATTACATTCTTACGTGTTGAACAGATGTTTTCCAGTATGTGATTTAATTGTCTTTTGTTTTTTAAAAAAATGTTATTTTGA
>NW_004524593.1:1974-2488 GCF_000260255.1 Octodon degus | reverse complement strand
AGAGAGAGAGAGAGAGACAGAGACAGAGACAGAGACAGAGACAGAGACAGAATTTTTACTGGTTTCTCTGGAAATTATTCTCAAAATTCTTAATTTATAATAATTATAATTTATAAAAAGTTATCACTAATTGAGCTCATAAGTTTAATAGCATATAAAATTTTCCTCCTCTTGGTTATACTTAACCTGTACCTTTCCTTCACCCACCATTTTAAATGAAAAGGAATTGTCCTGGGCTGCATATTAAAAAGTAAAATATGATGAATATATGTAAGTAACAAAATTTCCTTATTTATATTTGAACATATATACACATATATACACATATACATATATGTGTATATATGTGTATATATAGTTATTTTAGGGAAGGATCTACAGGGTGTTCAGGGTCTCACTACTAGATCAGACTCCTATTTATCTGCCTGTTTACAGCCTCTGAAGAGCTGGGATTACAGGCGCGTGCCACCACGTCCAGTCTCAATTGCTATCTCAGCCTGCCCTGGGATCATGG
>NW_004524593.1:0-1509 GCF_000260255.1 Octodon degus | reverse complement strand
AGAAAAGAAAAGAAAATGCATTGCTGTGTAGTACAAATTAAGCTTAAAATATATCAAAGAACCAGAATAAGTATTCAAAGATAAATGCAAGCACTTCTTAAAAAGCTAGAATGATCTCCACAGCTCAAATCTGGAACAATTTGATTACCCCTAAGATAATGATGGATACTTATTAGTAAAAATTTACAAATCTACCATTATAAAAGTACAAAACTGAGAGGTGCTGCAGTGTGGAAGTTAAATGGCCCCCAAAAGACCCCATGTTAAAATCTTGATAAGCAGCTTAATGCCATTGCAAGGTGATGGAACCTTGGAGCAAGTCCTTGGATACTGTGGGTAGAACAACAAAGGGGATCACAGGACCCCAGTCCCTTCTTCTCCTGTATGCCCTGGCTCAAGAAGGTAATGGCTTTTCCACCATTTATTCCACTATGATTTTCTGTCATGCCTTAGGACCAGACCAACAGGGCCAATTGGTCATGGACTGAAATCTCCAAAACCTTTTTGCTTTAAACCTTTTTCTTTCTCTTTAAACTCTTTCTCTCCCAGGGCCTGGGGAGATAGCTCAGTGGTCTAAGCACCTACCTGGCAAGCACAAGAACCTGGGTTTGATCCCTGGTACCACATACCATGCCAGCCGCAGAACCCGGGCACACCGTGCCAACCAATGAAACAGGGCACAGACCTGTGGTCCTGCAGAGGCTGAGGCAGGAGGATCACTACAAGTCTGAACTGCATAGTGAGACCCTGTAACAAATAAATAAATAAATTTTAAAATAAAATAATTATCCCAGATATGTCATTATGACAATAGAAAGTGGATTAACATTTGATCTTATTTTCTTTTCATGTGGTAGAATCCTAAAAAATAGCCATTTATGCTAAAACTAGTGAGTTAAAATTTTAAAGAGAGCTGTGTTTTTATATAGTCTTAAAATATTTGACCAAAATTATGTATTAATCACAAAGAGGTATATTCTAAAGCAAAGTTGACAAATCACTTCAACACAAGTCATTAAAGTGAACTTGACCACTTAAGAGTAGACTAACATTACATGCCTTCTACTAAGATTCACTGAGAACTCACCATCACCATGAGCAGTATTCTTACCAACAGCACAGATCCACAATCAAATCATTAGAAAATATTGGACAACTCAAAATTGGGACATTCTATAAAGCAGCTGACCCGAAATCTTCAAAAATTCAAGCTCAAGAAGCACAAAGAAGGCATAGAATATGCCTTCTTAGTTGCACAGTGCCTGCCTGGTAAACCCAAGGTCTTGAATTATATTTCCAGTACCAAAAAAAAAAAAAAAAACACAAGGAAAGACTGAAAAATTGTTCCACATTAGATAATAAAAATATATGGCAACTAAAGGTGATGCAGAAACATGCATTCAATCCTAGAGCAGGTACAATCTGTGACTCTAAAGAAATTTATTAGAATAGTTGATAAAAAGGATAAGATGGCAGTATTATTTTAATATCACATTTGCTGTTTTTTTT
>NW_004524592.1:26445361-26446888 GCF_000260255.1 Octodon degus | reverse complement strand
TGGTTAGGAAAGATATATAGTTCCATTCTCTTAATGAAAAGTGGGATTTGTTCTAATAGAGTTTGTAAATAGGATATCATGTCCGCATCTTGTACAGCAAATAACCACTAGGACGAATGTGTGCAATGTGTTAATTATTGAAACTGTCTTACCTATTTTGTTTGAAACTCTCTCATCGCTATTTTTTTATCAATAACATTATGGAAGAAAAGTAAAAAGGAAAGAGAGAGGAATTGAAGTATTCTATGACTATTATGTACCATATTGCAGTAAACTGGAAATGAACAGTAAAAGAAACCAAAAACCTAAAGAAAGACATGAATATTGAACAAAACAATAGGTTACAAAATAAATAAAGAGGAAATTAAACACGATAATTAAATGAAAATTATAATGCAATATATTGGTTATGAGACATGATGTAATCAGTCCTAAAATTCATAGTGACAAATTCTTAAATTAGGGAAACAGAACAAGTTGAAACAAAACAACTCAGTGTTGAACCTCAAACTGCTAGAAAAGCAAGAACAAATAAAACCTAAAACTTGCAACCTGAAAGGAAACTATAAAGATCAGAGTAGGAAATAATACAGTTGAGACTAAGAAAATAAGACAAGGAATCAATAAATCAATGAGTTGTTTCTTTGGAACATCAAATAAAATTGATATATACCCAGCCAACTTTATCAAAAATAAAAGACGCCATTCAAGCAATTAGGAATTAAAAGGGTGAAATCACAATGGATTATTTGGAAATCCATAAGATCAGTAATACCTATTGTATGAAACTGTGCTCAATAAAATGCAAAATACAGAAGAAATGGATGGATTCCTAGATACGTATGAATTACCAAAACTGAATCCAGAAGATGTAAATATTCTCAATAACCCAACATCAGTCAATGAAATTGGAAATATAACTAAAAACCTACCCACAAAGAAAAGCTCATGTCCTGACAGATTCACTGTTAAATTCAACAAAGTACTCAGAGAAGATATCATATCATTAATGCTGAAATACTAATGAAATTGAAAGAGAAACAATTCTTTCAAAATCATTCCTGCAAGCAAGTATTACAGTGATATCCAAACTAGAGAAAGGTGAAACCAAATCAGAAAAGTACAGGCCAATTTTCCTAATGAACATAGATGCAAAAATCCTCAATAAGATACTAGAAAACAAAAGGCAAATTATCAAAAATGTTATATGCCATGATAAAGCAGGATTCATCCCAGAGATATAGGGATGGTTCAACCTACAGAAATCAATACAGGTAATGTATTGTATTAACAGAGCCAAAGACAAAAATCACACAATCATCTCAATAGATGCAGAAAAAAAATTTGACAAATTCTACCCATTTGGGATAAAATTGTTACAGAAAATTGAAATAGATTATCTGTATCTCAATCTTATAAAAACCAACAACCCCACAGCTAATATCTTACTAACTGGTTAAAACCAGAAGTTTTTCACTTTAAAATCAGGAACAAGAATGTCAACTACCACCACTCATATTCACTGTA
>NW_004524592.1:26443688-26444681 GCF_000260255.1 Octodon degus | reverse complement strand
GCAAGGGGCCATCACAATCTTGAATCTGAAATTATACAAAAGAATAAGTGGAACAGAATAGAATATGCAAATGCAACTCCAATGACACTATCATCTTATGTTTGATAAAGGAGCCAAACATGTTCACTGCAAGAAAAGTGGTTTCCTTAAATGATGTGGAAAAAGTGATTTTCCACATGCTGAAACCAAAATTGACCAATTTATATCACCATGCACTAAAATCAAACTAGATCAAAGACCTGAATATTAAAATAGAAACACTACATCTGCTGGAATAGAAAGTAGGAAGAAATCTTGAAGACATAGATATAGAGTTCATGAACAAAACAGACTGATGGGAAATAATTCAATGAATCAACAATTGGGATCTCATCTTATTAAAAATATTTGCACATCTAAAGAAATCACTAGCAGTGTGAAAAGTAAACCCACAGAGTAAGAAAGTATCTTAAACACTTTTCTTTTAAATAAAGCACTTCTGTTTAAAACGTACAAAGAACTGAAAAAAATCAGAACCCTAACATTCACCCAGTCCAAAATTCAGTATCTGAGATGTATACACACTTCACAAAAGAAGAAATACAAATGGCAAATAAATACATGAAAAAATGTTCAACATCATTGATCATTTGAGAGATGCAAATTAAAACAACACTGATATTTCATCTCACCCCTGGTAGAATGACTGTCATCAAAATATCAACAAATAACAAATGCTAGAGGAGCTCTGGGGAAAAAAAGGAAGTCTTCATTGTTGGTGAGGGTGTAGACTGATGCAACCACTATGGAAGTCACAATGGAGAGTCCTTAAAAAGCAAGATTAGAGTCCAATTAACTCAGCTCTTCCTCTTCTGAGTATCTTCAGAGAAGAATTAAAGACAGTGAAACACAGCAATATATGTTCACTCATGTTGATAGCAACACAACATTCAAACTTAATTCTTGGAAAAAATTCAATACCCTTCAAATTAGGAATGGATAAAAAATGTGTAG
>NW_004524592.1:26424113-26436273 GCF_000260255.1 Octodon degus | reverse complement strand
GGGGAGGTGCTGCGGAGTGGTGGGGTCTTCCCAAGGGGGTGGGAGAGGGTCCGGCCCACGCTGCACCTGGGCTGGGACTGGTCCCGCTGGTGCAGGGTAGCAGGAAGCTCTCCACACACTCATGGGACCTGGGCTAGAACTAATATGTAGTATTTTTACACAATGGAGTACTACTCTTCCATAAACAAAAATATATGAGCCATTTATAGGTAAATGGATGCAACTTGAGACCATATTTATAAGTGAAATAATTCAAATTAACATGTGTAAATATTTTATTGTTTGCCTCATGTGAGAAACTGAATGTGTGAATGAGGGCCACAATATACAATAGATATCATGAGATGAGAAAAAAATGTTCAGAAGGGAAGTGGAACTAAGAAGGGGCAGAGGGGATATAACAAAAGGGAACAAAGATAAAAAAAAAAGTCATTTATACTATTCTTGTCTCAGCTCATTGAAAGGATAGGTTTGTGCTAATATTGATTGTAGAAAATTTTAATGTCTGTATTTTGTACTTGAATAACTTCTTTAAAGATAAGAACATGCAATATATTAACTACTATTATTCTATTACTTTGTTATGAAATTTTGGTTTACAATTTTGCATAAAATACCCTCATGCGTGTAAAAGAAAATAATAAACACTCCCCTTCCTGATATAATATTCCACAATAGTTCAATAGCGTTGTTTTCCTCTTTGTTTGTAGATAACTACACTGTCATCATGGTCATTTTCTTATCTCTTACCCACTATTCAATCCATCAGCTTTTGAAGTTTCTTTCACTACTCTAATTTAACAAGGTGTTTCATAGTTTCTTAATTCTGCATATACAAATACTTCTTCAAAATTCACTCAGTTGAAGGGCTGGGGAGATGTCTCAGTGGAATAGGCGCTTCCCTGGCAAGCACAAGGGCCTGAGTTCAATCCCTGGTTCCACCAAAAACAAACAAACAAACAAAAAAAAAAACAAAAAAAAACAAAACAAAGTTCACTCAGTTGAATATCTTGATGGTGTTTACTTCTTTATCTGTTATCTTTATTTTTAAAAAATCTTTTTGCTTTTGATTCATCAAAGTATCATCTTTGGATTTTTTTATCCTTTTTCTCTCCTTCAATCCTCTCTACAAAGATTCTACTTCATTGTTAGAGTAAATAATTTCCAACCTTGTATGTTTGATAATCCCCTCTAATGTTTTACTACCTATGCTTGTTACACTATTAACACCAAAAGTACACTCCAGTAGGACCTACCAAACGCTGTAGCTATTTTGCTGGAAACTTAAAATAAGTACAAGGGGTGATCAAAAACAAGGTGACAGGGCTAGGTAAACGTAGGGGCCAGGGTTCAATACCTGGCTCCTCCTGCCGCGCCAGCCCCGCCTTTGGAGTCTGGGCGTGGTGGTGCGCACCTGTAATCCCAGCACTTGGGAGGCAGAAATCAGGAGGATCGCTACTAATGTGAACTATGTAGTGAGACCCTGAAAAAAAGAAAGAAAATTAAAAAAAAAAAAACAAGGTGACTGCTCAAATTAAAAGTACTTATTACAGTAATAGACACATTGAAATTAATCCCATTTAAAGTACTCAGCATTGAGTTTACACACCTACAATATTCAATAACGGAACTTAGAAAAAATGGGGTATACCGATGAATGTCCATTTTGTATCTGTGTATTCAAAGTGGTTAGGATAGATATATAGTTGCATTCTCTTAATGAATAGAATGATTTGTTCTAATGGTGTTTGTAAATAGGATCTCAAGTCCCCATCTTGTACAGCAATTAACCACTAAGAAGAATATATGCAGTGTGTTATTTGTTGAATCTGTACTTCCGATTTGATTTGAAACTGTCTCATTGCTATCTGTTTATCAATAAAATTTTGAAAAAAAAATAAAGTACTCAACATTGCTTCAAACACATTTATTGAATCATTCTTGTCTGCTTCAGAAGCAGTTCTAGAAGTCCTTTTTCCAGAGGTGGTACCTAAATGCCTTTAGGTGCTACCCTGCTTGGAGTCAAAATAATTTTCATTCATTGTTATTTTGACTTTGGGGAAGAGTTAGAAATCACAAGGTAGCAGATATAGTGACTAAGGTGGATGAGGAAGCATCATAATATTTCTACAAGCATGCCTTTCATTCGGGTGGCACTGGACAACAGCATCCACTA
This sequence comes from Octodon degus, assembly GCF_000260255.1. Lineage (NCBI taxonomy): Eukaryota > Metazoa > Chordata > Mammalia > Rodentia > Octodontidae > Octodon > Octodon degus. The sequence continues at coordinate 26,434,097 of NW_004524592.1, read as the reverse complement.
CATTTTCTTATCATACCTCCTGAAGACCTATATGCTTTCATCTGTTCCCTTAGACAACAGGATATACCAAGTTTGGGATTCAGAGGTACTAGGCTATAAGAACATAATGAGGAGTTGCCTGAGCTATTTAAAGGAGAAGATTTAAGAGCTATCCTTGGAAGACACCAAGCGAAAGATGAAAACCTGCATTACTTCAAGGAGATAGGGCTTGGGTAAGTGAACAAATTTGGAAATATTTACCTGGTAAAATTGAAAGTAATTGATTATAATAGTAAGGCTGTGAGAGATATGAATTAAGCACAATTTTTGGGGTTCTTGTTTGAGAAATTATGTAAAAAATGATATCCATAAGGAAAGTAAACATAGTCTATATCATAAAGAATTAAAGAAATTCAAAAGAGAAAAAAGAAATAAGAGTTTTTAAAAAATAAGCATTAACTTCTCATTTCAAAAGACCAGCAGAAATCAACAATAAAAGTATCTGAACTGTTCTTCATATATACCTAAGTATATCTTTTTCCCTTCTTTCTTTTGTCCTTTTCCTCATCCCAGTTTCTACTTTCCATTGAAAAATTTCTTTCCCTTTCACAGGATCTGTTGTACCTTTTAGATATTAATTACTCTTTTGGGTTCTCACACTAGTGTGATATTGATAATACAATGTTTGCACATGTGGATCCAACTTATTTCTTATAATTTCTTTACTATTGTTTTGTTTTGTTTTCTTTTTTAAACAAATCTTACACATTTATGTATGGTAATCTGAACAACTAATTTGAAGATAGCATCGTACAATACAGTAAACATTGTTGAATTCCTACCACTTTGTTTTGTGAAATCTTGTATCATTTCTAAAGTTTTTGTCTTCTATCACTATTTTATATTCTTTAAAAAAAGAATTAAAGCCTATATAAAGAGAGGTATTGCAAAAGTGATTGCCCAAGTTTTAGTCCTAGGGACCCTCAAGCAGAGCTTCCTAAGGGCTCTGATAGAGTTTCTGTGTGCATATAAGGATAGCTTTAGTTTTTAAATAGTGTTAGTTATTAATATGTAATTAGCTCCCTCACTGGGGCATTTGTATTTCTCTATATGATAGATTTCAGTGTAAGCTCTGTGATTGACAGAAATTTACTGTATAAATATTTATCCACATGTATAAATAATAACAATTAATAGGGAATACAGGAGCATGGCATGAAAGAAAGGAAAGTAGACTTAGAAAAATATACCTACACTCATTTTATACTTTGACATTCACTGAATATGGATTGTTGGGTAAGAAACTACATCTTGATTCCTTCTTCTGAAAAGATGGATTGCAACATTAATTCTAGTGGACATGAGGATTAAATGAAATACTATATGAAGAATGCTTTGAAAACCATACATTGCTACATGAATGCTAAATAACATTACCATAGCCAACACAATTCATAAAATAAGACACAAAGTTAGAAGAATCATTAAATTTAATAACGCATACAATAGCACCTCAGTTTCTGAACTTGATTCTGTGCATGGTCCTGATCACAAACTAAGTCAAATTCAAATGTTAAGTTAATTAGAGAAAAAGAAGAGCTGCAAGGTCTGCAACATTTTGGCCCTAGGCTATCAAGATCAGTGAACATTCTAATAGAGTCCAGCAGTCCATAATAGCAGTGGGCCATCTGCAGGACTGGAAATGTCAGAAGTTGTTGACCTGAGTCCTTGACAGTCCAGAATACCGACATGGCTTCACCCTTTACACCTTGTTTTTATACCTTTCTGCTGGATGGTTAAGACCAAGACAAAGCAGGACCTATATAACAAGAAATATAACTTTTGTATCTGATAAGGACAGTCAAGTCCCCTCAGGAATTATCCTGAGGGGGCCTGCCCATTATCTCAGTTGTTTAAGTGCCTGCTAAGCAAAGCAGTCAAGCTCAAGATGCTCTGGTTCAAACCCTGTTTCTCACAGGAAACCAGAAATGACCTCAAGGAATCTGCAGGACACACACACACAAAAATGGAATTATCCTGAAACCCTGTACCGCACATTGTAGATCCTTTGTCAGTTTCAGTCATATGGATGAATCACTGCCATTGCTTGACCAATTTGCTGTCTGTGAAAGCCAGAGAGAATGTTTTCTCTCCATGTGACTCTCTTTAGGCACACTCTACATCATTGATCACTTTCCTCTGTGGCCTCCTAATCTCCTTGATCAGAAAATTTGGGATACCACTGAGTTACAGGATGTTACAGTACAGGTTCTCATATGTCCTGAGTCTTCATTGATCTTGGTAGGCTAGGGCCAAACTGTTGGATTCCTTGCAGCCCTTGTCCTTCCTCTAATTTTTGGTATTCAAACTTAGGCTGTTAACCCTCCAGAACAGAAGCTTGTTTTAATTAACCTGCAACTTAGGCAGTTGAGCTTAACTTCACTATCTGTCTCAATAGCAAACATCTTAGACAGAAGATGGAAAAGGTATTCTCCATCAAGTATTGATATGTTAAACTTTGATTCCCTACAGAATATGAAGAAAATATAAAATAAAAAAGAATAAATAATTACATATTTTTAAACAGAAATTTACAAATCTAACCATATAAAGCATTTTTATGTTTAGTCCTGTCAGAGGTGGGTATTCTATTGGCATCTAAATACTATAGGTGGTTGAATTCAGCAAAACAATCCAACATTGTCCAGCGGTCCATAATAGTAAGACTGGTTACTGGGTTATCCTCAGAAGTTATTGATGGAGCCTTTTACAGCTCATCGTATTAATATGGTGTTACTTTATATACCATGTTTTTATACTTTTCTGCTGGATTGTTAAGACCAAGATAAAGAAAGACCTATATAAAAAGAAATGTAACTTTTGTATCTGATAAGGTCAGTCAAGTGCCTTCAGGGTTTATCCTGTAATCCTGTACCGCACTTTGTAGATCCTTTGTCAGTGTCAGCCATGTGGATGAGTCAATGCCATTGCTTGACCAATTTGCTTTCTGTGAAAGCCTTAGAGAAACTTCTCTCTATGTGACTCTCCTTAGGCACACTCTACATCATCGATCACATTCCTCTGTGGCTCCATAATCTCCTTGATCAGAAAATTTGGGACACAATTGAATTACATGATGTTATAGTACAGGTTCTTCTATGTCCTGAGTCCTCACTAACCTTGATAGGCTAGGGTTAAAATGTTGGCTGGCCTTACAGCCCTTCCTTTTCTTGCATTTTTGATCTGCAAATTTAGGTTGTTAACCATCGGGAAGAGAGGATTATTCTTACCCTGCAACATGTGCAGTTCGGTTTACCCTAACTGTCTATATAAATATCAAACATCTTAGGCATAACAGGGAACAGGTATTTTCCAGCAAGTATTGATATGTTTAACATTAAGTATTACATAACATGATGAAAAAATAACTTAAAATATCAATAAACACTTACATATTTTTACAGATAAATTTAGAAATCTAGCCATATACGGAATTGTAGCAGGGCAGTTCTGTGACTTTATTGTTCCTTGTGTCTTTTTTTCATTTATTACTTTACTTAATGAAAAAGAAAAAAAAAACTTTTACTTGAGAGAAAGTATGGTAATAGTTGGTATGTCGTGTCAAGAAGTACATATTTAGAAGATCAGAATCACAGGCTTTCCAAGTGTGATCCTTCTATTACATATTGCTATCTTTAGTGCAGTTGCTTGGTTCTCAGATATCATCATGTATAGTTAGTCAGGGTGAGAATCCTACCATTTAACTGCTAGTTTCAAAAACCTGCTGATGTTTCTCAGGATCATTGCCTTACCCATCTCATGCACATAAATGTATGGCTTTGTCCCTGTCATGTTTCCCAACTTTTCTTCTTGCCCTCTCCTCATTGTCCAATCCTCAAGCTCTCACTTTCCTTTTAATTTTGTTATACCTTTCTATTTTTAATTCTTCTTTTGAGTTCTTATACTAGGGATACAATATGATATTAACACATATGGTTCTGTATTATTTCACTTATAAGTAGATATTGAAGTGGTATCCACTGAAATATGAAGGCTTCGAGTTGATCATACTTTATAGATGAGTAATACTCCACTGTATAAAAAAACCACATCTTTTTCAACTATTCCTCATGTGACAGGCATCTTGGTGTTTCCAAGATTAGGCTACAACACATTGTGCTGCTGGGGGAAAATTCCCTGTAAGAGGATAGCTGGCTTGAATGGGATTTCCAGTCCTAGTTTTGAAAAGAGTCTCAACGCTGATTTCCACAATGGTTGCACCAGTTTACATTCCCACCAGCAGTGGAGAAGGGTTCCTTTTTGCTCACAATCTCTCCAACATTTGTTGGTTGATTTCTTTATGATAGCCATCCTTCCTGGGGTGAGACCATATCTCAGTGTTGTTTTAATTTGCATTTCACTGATGGCTAGTGATAAGGAGCATTTTTTTCATATATTTATTTGTTTCTTTAATTTGGTCCTCTGAGAAATGTGAGTTCATCTTGGATGCCCATTTCTGGATTGGGTCTTCAAATTTCATGGCCACAATGTTCTTTAGTTTTTTATAAATTCTAGAAAGCAGACTTTTGTCTGAGTGCTTATTAGTTAAGAATTTTTCAAAAATTATGGGTTGTTTCTTCACATTGTTGGTAATTTCTTTTGAAGTGCAAAAAATTCTCATTAAGAGTAGGTCCTAATTCTTAATTCTTTCAAGTGTTACCTGTGTGATTTGATTTTTGTTCATAAACTCTTTTCCTATCCCTATGCCTTCAAGAATTCCTCCTACTTGTTCTTCCAGGAGATTTAGTGTTTCTGGTTTAATGTTCAGATCTTTAATCCATTTTGACTTTAGTTTAGTGCATGGTGATAGACCTGGGTCAAGTTTTAGTTTTCACCATGTAGAAAGCCACTTTTTACATGACCATTTGTTGTGTTTGGCCACTTTCTTGAAGATCACAAGGCTGAGTGTGTTCATAGAGGACTCTTCATTTTCTCATCTGTTTCATTGATTCTTGGGTCTATTTTGTTGCAATTCCATGCTGATTTTATCGCAGTAGCTTTGTAGTATAATTTTAAGTCAGGAATTGTAATGCCTCCTGCCTTGTCTTTGTAGCCAGGATGGCCTTTGCTATTGCATGTCTTTTTTGGTTCAAAATAAATATTAGGAATGATTTCTCTCAGTCTGGGAGGCATTTTGGTGGTAGTTTGATAAGGACTGCATTAAATCTGTACAACAATTTTCAGATTATGGCCATCTTCACAATATTGGTTCTTCCTATCCAGGAGTATGGAATATCTTTCAATTTTCTGAAATTCTTCACTATCTCTTTTTTCAGAGTACTGTAATTTTCCTTTTATAGATCTTTGACTTCTTTAGTTAGATGAATTCCTAGGTATTTCATTTTCTGCGATGCTATTGTAAAAGTATTGTTTCTTTAATTTCCCTCTCAATGTGTTATCTGTGTAGAGGAATGCTATTGAATTTTGGGTATTAACTTTATATCCTGCTATGCTACTGAATTTGTGTATCAATTCTAGTAGCTTCTTGGTGGAGCTTTTTGGTTCTTCCAAGTAAAGCATCATGTTATCTGCAAATGGTAGTTTTACTTCTTCTTTACCTATTCTTATTAGTTTTATTTCTCCATCTTGTCTAGTAGCTTTAGCTAAAGTTTCCAGAAGTATATTGAATAGGAGGGGTGATAGAGGAAAACTTTGTCTTGTACCAGATCTGAGAGATTTCAGTTTTTCCCCATAGTTGTTGGATTGTCAAGAAGGATTTTATCAGATTGAGGTAGAGGCCCTCTATTCCAATTTTCTGTAGGACTTTGAACATACATAAGTGTTGGACTTTTTCAAAAGCTTTTTCTGCATCAATTGAGATGATCATGTGGTTTTTAGATTTCACTCTATTGATATTGTGTATTACCTTATAGATTTTCAAATATCGATCCATATTCTCATCGCTGGAATGAATCCTACCTGGTCACGTTGTATGATGTTCTTGATAATTTGCTGCATTCTATTTGTTAGGATTTTGTTGAGGATTTTTGCATCCATGTTGAAGAGGGAGATTGGCCTATAGTACTCTATTTTAGTTGTGTGCTTCCCTGGTTTTCGTATCTGTATAATACTTACCTCAAGGAATGATTTTGGGAGAACTTTTTCCTTTTCAATTTCATTGAAGAGTCTGAGGAGTATAGGGATTATATTTTCTGTGAATTTATTGTAGAATTCAGCTGTGAATGCATCAGAACCTGGACTTTTTTTTGACAGCAGGCTTTTTATTACATTTTGTATTTCATTGTTTGTTATTGGGTTATTGAGAGTTGTTATATCTTCTTGATTCAGTTTTGGTAATTTTTACCTTTCTAGGAATGTGTCCATTTCATCTCTGACTTCTATTCTGTGAGTGTAAAGATTATCAAAGCAGCTATTGATAATCTTCTGAAGTTTCACTGTGTCGATAGTAATTACTCCCTTTTCATTTCTTATTGCTCGTGCTTAAGTTTTCTTTCCTCTTTTTGTTGAGGTTAGCTAGGGGCTTATCAATTTTATTTAATCTTTCCAAGGACCAGCTTTTAGATTCATTAATTTTTGAACTGTTTTCTTTGTCTCAATTGAATTAATTTCTGCTTGTATCTTTATGATTTCTTCCCTTCTTCAGGCTCTGGGTTTCGTTTGCTCTTCCTTTTCTAGATGTTGGAGGTGCAGCATTAGGGAGTTTATTTGTCCCTGTTCTGTTTTCCTAATGTGTGTTTCACAGCTATGAATTTCCCTCTGAGTACTGCCTTCATCGCATCTCATACATTCCGATAAGTTGTGCTTGAATTTTCATTTTGTAAATATTGTTTAATTTCTTGTTTAATTTCATTTGTAACCCATTGGTTGCTGAATAGAGTATTGTTTAATTTCCATGTATTTATGGGTTTTTTTCTGGATTCTTCTGTCGTTTATTTCCATTTTCATTGCACTGTGGTCAGATAATATGCATGGGCTGATTTCTGTTTTCTTGCATATACTTAAGCATGATCTTTGGACTCTCTGTGGTCTATTTTAGAAAATGACCAATGTGCAGTTGGAAAAAAAATGTGTATTTAGCTATGGTTGTGTGGAACACTCCATATATGTCTAAAAGTCCATTTGTTCCAAGCTCTGGTTCAGTTCTGGTACGTCTTTGCTAATTTTTTGTCTGGTTGACCTATCTTTTTGGGATAAGGGGTGTTAAGGCTCCTGTTAAGACTGTGGTATTGGATATTAGATTTTTCATGTCTTTTAAGGTTTGTATTATAGTTGGGTACTCCCATTTTGTACATACATATTTATGAGTCTTATCTCTTCCTCTTGAATTTTTCCCCTAACCAGTATATAATGGCCTTCTTTATTTCATTTGATCACTCTTGTTTTGAAGTTGAGAGTATCTGAGAGCAGGATTGTTACCCCTGCTGTTTTCTAAGGTGCTGGGGCATGTAGTATCATGTGCATCCTTTGACTTTCAGCCTATAAGTTTCTTTATGAGTTAAGTGTGTTTCTTGTATACAGCATATTGTTGGATTTTGTTTTCTAATCCACTGTGCCAGTCAATTTATTTTAATTGGTGAATTGAGTCCATTTACATTGCTGGTTATAATTGTGATGTATTGACTTATGATTGACATGTTATTTTTCTGCTGTTTTTTACTCTTTTCTCCTGTGTTTAATTATTGACCATATTTAGTGGATTCCTTCTGTTCTCATTCATGGAGGTCTGATCATTTTTGTCCCTCTCCAGAACATTTTTTAATAGTCTATGTAGGGTTGGCTTTGTCATCATGAAATTCTTTAGTTGTTCTTTGTCATGGATATATTTCACTTCTCCATCAAAATTGAAAGAGAGTTTTCAGGGTGTAGTAGCCTGGGCTGGAATTTGTTTTCATAGAGGACTTGAAGTACTCTACTCCATGCTCTTCTTGCCTTCATGGTTTGTGAGGAAAAGTCTGCTGTTATTCTGATGGGTTTTCCTTGAAATGTGATTTCCTTCTTTTCTCTATCAGCTTTCAGTATATTGCTCTTATGCTGGATTTCTAGGATCTTGACTATTATATGTCTCCCTGTGTTTTTAATTGGATTGAAGTTATTTGAAGTCCTGTATGTTTCGGTTACCTGAATGTTAGATTTTTTCTTCATATTTGGGAAGTTTTCTGCTATTTCTTCTTCCCACACTTTTTATATCATTTGTATTGTCTCCTTATTTCTCACTGATGCCTGTCAGTCTCACGTTGTTCATTTTTGCATCATGTTTCAGGTGATGAAACATTTTGTCCTGCATGCTAGTTGTTTTTAAGAGATTGTTTCTCACCTTTTCACTAGCTGCAATGGTGTCTTCAAGATCTGGAACTCTATCTTCACTTTCACTCAAATGGTTTTGCAAGCTTGTGATTGAGATTTTAAGTTCCTGTATATCTCTTGGACTTTGCGTCCTGAGATCTATTTTGTTCCTGTCTTGTTCATTCAAAGAATCCCTCATTTTTCTAATCTACTCTGTTTCCTTATCAGTGTCTTCTTGAGAAGTAGTTATTAGTTCTTTTACTAAAGAGTTTATTTTTGATGTGATTTCCTCTATATGTTTCTGCATTTGATTCTTCTGATGTTATTAATTCTGAAATTTCATTGTTATTTCAGTGGTTATTTATGATCTGAGTTCCTCTATACCTTTCTGCAGTTGTTTCTTTACTTCAGATGCTATTGATTCAGAGATTTCAGCTGTGTGATTCCCAATTTCTTCTGTGCTAGTGTCCTCTGTGCTTGTTCTGGGTGGGCTTGGAGCCTGAGATTGCAATTTTCTCCTTCTTGTTGTCATTTTCTATAGCACTGTCCTCTGACCTTTGCTGTAGAGCATGATGCAATTATAATCTTAAAACCTACTGAAATTTGGGTTCAGATCTACTAAGTTTGAGTTCATCTAGTTGTGCCTGGCTTGAGTCTGGCTGCTGTGCTCAACTCCTTCCTGCTGCAGCCCTTGGAAATGAACCTGTGTTCCCCTCTGGCAACATGTTCTACTCCTGGATTAGTTGAGTGGTTCTTTTCCCTAGTTCCTCTGGGGGACTTCAGCTGCAGAGTTTCACCCTAGGCCTGTATGCAGACCTGAGTTTGCCTTTGAGGGATCTTATGAGTGCAGTGGAGTGTGGAAGCTTTCCAATATACTTGTCGGGGCCTGGGCTTGTGCTGGGTCTGGAGGGGTTCCATGAGCTGGGCAGAAGTTCTCTGTCCCATGGCAGGCTTAGGATGTCTCTGGAGGGTTCGTGGAGTCAGAAGAGTGAGGCAGAAGGTCTCAATCATATTGTAGGGCTGGTCTGGAGAGGTCCAGTAGGCATAGGGGAGTGTGGAAGCTCTCCCAGACACTCGCCGGTCCTGGGCCTGGGCCGGGTCTCCAGGGGTCCCGAGAGCATGGAGGAAGTACTCACTCACGTGGCGGGCTTGACTGGCTCCAGAGGATCAGGGGTCTTGAGTTCGGTGGAAGTTCTACTCACTCAGCAGGCCTGGGCCCGGTCCAAAGGGGTGGAGGGTTCCAAAAGCATGACAGAAAGTCTCATTCATGCCAGTAATTTCTTTTGAAGTGCCAAAACTTCTCAGTAAGAGGAGGTCCCAATTGTTAACTTTTTCAAATATTACCCGTGTAGTTTGATTTTTGTTCATAAACTGTTTGCCTACCCCTGTGTTTTCAAGATTTCCTCCTACTTTCTCTTCCAGGCTGATACTGATGAAAGGTAAGTCCTGAGGGTACTTGACTGACCTTGTCAGATACAAAAGTTACATTTTTTATTATGTAGGTCTTGCTTTATCTTGGTCTTAAACATCTACCAGAAAAGTATAAATGCAAGATATAAATAGTTAAGCCGTGATATTATGCTAAGCTGTAAAAGACTCAAGTCAACAACTTCTGAGATTGCTAGTTCTACAGAATATCCATTACTTTTATGGACTACTGGACAACATTGGATTATTTTGCTGAATTCACTCACCTACAAT
>NW_004524592.1:26415922-26423953 GCF_000260255.1 Octodon degus | reverse complement strand
GCTGGTCTGGAGAGGTCCAGTACAAAATAGGATAGATAAACAGCTACTTTCTTAGTTCAAGGAGAAGAAATATTTGTACTAATTGTTTTAGTCAAGATATCATGTCTGCATCTTGTACTCTGAATAACTACTAAAAAGAGAATAACATGGAATGTATTAATTATTGTAATTGTCCTACTTATCTGTTTTGAAGATGTCTGATTGCTATTTCTTTCTCAGTAAAATTAATTAAAAATGGAAAAAGAGAATTAAGGAAACAGGAAGGGATAAAGAGGTAAAATTAAGAAATGCTTAATTTATGGCAGATCTAGCAACGTAAGTTTTAATTTATAGTTATGATATCCATTTGGTAAAAATGAAATTATGCAATGAATATTGTCACATTTACTTACATTCCCTACTTCATCTACTTTCATTTTTGCATCAGAATAGAATTTAACCTTTGATAGAAGCTTTAAGTTTTGTGCAAGTTAATTAAACAGAAGGCAGAGTAAAAAGGTACAGATGGAAGAAAGTGATTAGATGTTGATGGGGAAGGCATGACAACTCCCTTCATTTCGATGCAAATAAAAATTAAAAGACTTCATGAAAGAGCTGTGAGAAGGGAAGCAAGTAAGAAGCGATTGTCCAGAGTACCTGACAGTAAATGGATTTACAAGAACACTGTGGGTGGCATCAGGCCTACATGAATCTATTGGCATTCAATTTAAAATAAGACAAGTTAAGAAAACTACATGTTAACATTTCTAAAATATTTAGTTGAACAATTCCTGTTTGGTGGATCCAAGGATTTTGGCTTAAACTGAATAGATGATGCCTAACATGCAAAGGAGGTGGTGTACTCTTGAGGGTGATCATAAGCCCCTCTACCTCAGAAATGAAGTGTACAAGAGTAAATATGAGGTTGTTGGGGGGATGAGAAAACACTGCTGGAAATAAATAGCTGTAGACCTGAGAATAAATGAAGAATCTCATTTCAAGTCTAATACATGCAAAGACAAGGAGATGTCTCTCCTGTCATTATAATGAGAGAATTTGAAATAAGTGACTTTTCTTGGATCTACTCCACAATGAAAGTTTCAAGGAAAACCACTACCCCCAAAATCTGTAGAGAAAGGTATATCTAAATCACGTGAGAGACTTGCCTAACATAGCAGGTACCACTGGAGTCTTTCCTGGCCACCAATACAAGGCAAAAAAGGTACAGCCATAAGTATCAAGCAATCATCAAAGCCTATGTCTGATGTGGATGTTAGTAATATTGAAGAATTAAATATATGCTAGGGGATCTAGGGGAGAGCTAGACAATATGAAAAAAAAGATGGATAATGTAAGCAGAGGGATATAAAATCTAAGACTGAGACAGAAAATAATAGAGAAAAATACAATACTACAAAAGAAATTAAAAATGTTTTCCATGAGTTGATCAGAAAATGTGGCATGGTAGAGAGAAGACTTGGTGAGTACCAAGAATGGTAAATAGAAACATTCAAACTCAAAGGGGAAGAAGAAAAGAAAAAAAAAATTTAAAGCACACCTGATGGAGGCTGCAGCTCAGGGTGAGAGCCCTTGTCTCACGGGCATGAGGCCTAAGTGCATCATTCAGCCATTTTAAAAAAAAATTAGTATTTGAACAGCATTGGGACATCAGTCAATGAATGAGTTATATATAGTTTCTAATACAATGGTATAAAATGATTACATTTAGAATTAAGTAAGCAGAGAATTTCTTTTTTTTTTTTTTTTTTGTGTGTGTGTGTGTGTGTGTGTGTGTGTGTGTGTGTGTGTGTGTGGCCAACTCAGCCCACCAGGGGACGGGGCTGGCTGGCATGTGGTGCTAGGGGATTGAACTGCGGTCCCTGTGCTTTGCTAAGCTTGTTCTGAGTAGGTGCTTTAGACCACTGAGCCATCTCACCAGCCCCAAGCAGAGAATTTCTAATGCCTCATGAATCTACGGCCATACCACCCTGAATGTGCCCAATCTTGTCTAATGCCTCATGAAAAATTCTAAAGGATTCATGTGGATATTCCATCTTCAGAACATGGCATTTCCCTCATTATGTGTGGAATGTACACAGTGTCTTCTTCAAAAAAAAAATGTAATACAGATAAAGGAAAGAAAAGCAACTTACACTGGAGAAGTCTGGCACACACTTCCTCAAGCTAGGTGATCAAAGTTAACATCAATATTGAAATGTCATGCTTACAATGCATCTCTTGGGTAAAGATACCAGAATTTTGACTCTATGGGCTTCCATCCAAAAATACAAAACCTTCATCCAATCTTTAGAAAAACATCAGACAAATCCCAACTGAGAGGCACTCTACAAAATATCTCCCTGATGTTTCTGGGAACTGTCAAGGTCATCAGAAACAAAGGACATCTGTGAAACTGTTGCAGACAAGAGGAGCCTGAAAAGACACAACAAAATGCATTGTGGTGCCTCAAATGAGATATTAGCACGGCGAAGTTCACTGGTTACAGACCAACTGATTGGAGAAAACATGAATTTTAGAGAATAGTTTATCAATATTTGTGTTTGGATTTGAAAAATATGTCATACAGATATGAGATGTTGACACTAGGTAAAGTTGTATACGGGTTTTTGTTTGTAATACACTCAGAATTTTTCTATAAAACCAAAAATTTTTCTAAAACTGAAAGTTTATTTGTACTGAAGATGACCTTCTTCAGGAGGGTTAACAACTGAAGTTTGCTGACCAAAAACTTAGAGAAAAATAAGGGCTACAAGGACAGCCAACATTTTGACCCTAGCACTTCAAGGTCAGTGAGGACTCAGGACATAAGAGAACCTGTACTGTAATATCCTGTAACTCAAGTGGTGTCCCAAATTTTCTGATCAAGGAGATAATGGAGCCACAAAGGAGAGTGATTGATAATGTACAGTGTGCCTAAGGAGAGTCATCTAGAGAGAAAACATTCTTTCAGGCTTTCACGGAGAGCAAATTGATCAAGCAATGGCCGTGACTCATCCAGATGGCTAACACTGACAAAAGATCTACACACTGCTGTATAGGGTTTCAGGGTAAATCCTGTGGGTATTTGACTAACCCTGTCAGATACAAAAATTACATTTTTTGTTGCATAGGTCTTGCTTTATCTTGGTCTTAACCATCCAGCAGAAAATTATAAACATGAGATGTACAAAAAGTAAAGCCATATTAATATGCTGAGCTGTAAAAGGCTCAAGTCAACAACTTCTGACATTGCCAGTCCTGTGGATAACCCACTACTATTATGGACTACTGGATTATATTGAATTACTTTGCTGAATTTACACACCTACAATATTTGAGTGGCAGTGGAATACCCATCTCTGACAAAACTAAACAAAAAAGGAGGTTATAATTGAGGGAGCATTTTGTAGTGAAAATATATACATATATATTCATATATATGTATATATAGGATAGATATACAACTAGGATAGATAGGATAGATGTACAACTACTTTCTCTTAGTTCATTGAAAAGAAAGACTTGTACTAATAGTGTTTGGACAGGATATCATGTCTGCATCTTGTACTATGAATAATTACTTTGAAGACAACAATATGCAATGTATTAATTATTATAACTATTCTACTAACCTATTTTGAAATTGTCTCATTGTTATTTCTTTCTCAATAAAATTAATAATAATTTTTTAAATCCCAATAAATGGATAAAATGAAAAATCAATGACCCCCGCCAGATGCTTGTGAAAAATAGGAAAATGTTGGATCATTCATATAATCCCGAAAAAAATATAAAATATATAACTCTATGAAACAACCTTTCTGTTTCCTTTAAACATTAAGCAAGCAACCACAAAAACAAGCAGTTTCACACTTGAGCTTTTATTGTGGAAAATTAAAACTTCTGTTCATTTAAAAAACAGCTTTATTTGTATTTCAGCCCAGAGATTGGGGATGTGTGTTAACAGGTGCCAGGGTAAATGAACTTCAGCCCATCCACACCATAGAACATCAAATAACTGATATGTTCGATGATGTAGAGTTCCCTCCAGAGATTTAGGCTATTTGAAAACACAAACCTCAAAAGATTGCAGATCGTATGATTGCACTTAGGTAATGTTCTTTAACTGATAAATTATAGAACTGGAAAACATATTATTGCATGTGGAGTGCTTTTTTATTTTAAAGAGAATAAAGGTTTTTTTAAAAAAATATTTAAAATGATACAGAATTCCAAAACAAGATGATAGGGAATCAGCAGTGGTTGTTAAACCGCATATTATTATCTTCAAAGTTGTTCAGATTACCAGATGTAAGAGTTCAATATTGATAAACAATTTTTAAAAGCACTGTTTTTTTTTTCCAATAACCTATAGAAATTAGTAGTACAATTATCATAGCTACCGTGTGTGTATATATATTTTCCCCTTCTCTCGTGCATTATTTTCTCCTCTCTTTTATCCAAGTTATTCTTTCCTTTTGAGAAGTTTCTTTCCTTTTACAATATCTATTGTACTTTTTGGATTTTGTAGACCGTTCACATTTCTTACACTAGGGAGACAAGACAATGTCTACACATGTGGATCTGATTTATTTCATTGCCCATTTTTTTAATGGGCATTGGGCTGTTTCCAAGATTTAACTAAGAGAAATTGTACTGCTATAAACATGAGTGTACATATATCATTGTGGTGTGATGTTTTCACTTCTTATGGGAAAATACCCAGAAGGTGATGAGCTAGGTTGAATGAAATCTCCAAAGCTAGTTTTTGGAGGAGTCTCCATACTGAATTCCACAATAGTTTCACCAGTCTATACCCCATCAACAGTGGAAAAGTGTTCCTTTTTCACCACAGCCTAACCAACATTTGTTATTGGTTGCTTTCTTAATGATAGCCATTCTTTCTGGTGCATTGTTTTAATCTCAGTGTTTATTAAATTTGCATTTCTTGAATGACTAATAGCATTGAACATTGTTTCATGTATTTATTTGCCATTTTTATTTCTTCATCTGGGAAATGTGTATTCATCTCTGAAGCCCATTTTGGGGCTGCTCTTAGAATTTTAAGGTCCTTAGTTTTTCTAAAATTCTTTATATATTCTAGGGGCTGGGGAGGAGGCTCAATAGAATAAGCACTTCCCTGGCAAGCACAAGGGCCTGAGTTCAATCTCCAGTTCCTCCAAAAAGAAAGAAAGAAAATTCTTTATATGTTCTAGATATAAGTACTTTGTCTGAGGGATTGTTGTCTATATTTTTTAACGAATTTTTGGGTTTTGTTTTACCTCTTTTGGTGATTTCTTTTGATGTACAAAAACTTTTCAATAAGATGAGATCCCAGTTGTTGATTTTGAAGTATTTCTCATGCAGTTTGATTTTTGTTCCTGAACTATCTACCTACCCTGTCTTCAAAGTATCTGCCTACTTTCTTTTCCAGTAGATTTACTGTTTCTACTTTAATAGTTGGATCTTTCATCTATTTTGACTTTAGTTTAGTTCATGTGATAGACATTGGTCTAATACTAGTCTCTGGCATCTGGAAAGCCAGTTTTCCCAGAACCGTTTATCAAAGATGCTATCTTTCTTCCAGTGAGTGTGTTAGGCTCCTTTGTCAAAGATAAAGTGGCTGAGTGTGTTTTTCGTTGTGACTGCATCTTCTAATCTTCTCCCTTGGTCCTCAAATGTTAGGAAAGTTTAGGAAATATTTTAATTAAATTTACATTTTAACTGGTATAATAACATAAAATTTTACTTGTTAAATGAGGCACTTTATTGTCTCTACACATGTATGTATTGAATATGTTTAAATCAGTTTAAACATTTCTTCAAACACCCATCATTTCTTTCTTTGGTGAAAACTTTCTTCAAACTTTCTCAAAGTTTCTTGAAAGCTTTTGAAATATGCAGCATCATGTTCTACAGCTTTGTACCTATAGTCGGATTTTGTAATGAAGCAATGACATGAGTCTTACAGAGATAGAAATTGCCTGTACATTGACTAAATGAAGTTAAAATTCTTTTGATATTCTACTGTAAGTTTTCAAGATGTTACCATTAGTGGAAACTGAGGAAAGGATTCATGAGATCTCTCTTTAACTTCTTGAGAGTGTCTGTGAAATCACAATTACTTCATGCATCTCAAAACAATAAGGTGGCTTCATAGAGGTACCTGGTCCTACACAGAAAAAAAAAAAAAAGCAGTAGATGTGTAGCTACACACTGAGGCTTGTAATCATGCAAACAAGATTAGAAATAAACAGAAGAAAGGGGAAATAGTAAAATTCACAGGCATGGGACAACTGCACATGGGACAACTGCACATTAAGAGAAATAAACTGTCCTGGCCTCTGTCCCCCAGCTTTATAGCAGAGAAAGAGTAAAACACAGGAGCCTTGCTTTGGATAAGGAGCTAAGATTTTCTTCCAGCAAATCCCCCTAGTGATGGAGCCAAGGGCCATCTTACAAGGAGCTCATGGCCTGAACTTGGATTGCTCTGAGGTCAGAACCCTCCACACATTCTCACCTCTGGGACAGCAGAAACATCCTATTGTACCATGTCAGCAGGGAAAAGCCACATGAATCATCTTGGTGACAAAAATCACTGTGACAACTACACTGAATGGAATAGGTTTGGCAAAAAAAGCAGTGGAGATGCCAAGCTGAAGGATGCAGCCATGAGCAAGTTTACCCTCTGCCAGGATGAAAACAGTAACACACATGTTCCTGCCTTCTGTCCATTGCTGTATATGGGCACCTGTCACTCACAGGGCAGAGAAAAAGCTCAGTGTTTTCATTATGGTCATAGCCATGGGAAGCTTTGAGTAGTACCTTGGCTCCCACCACTACCCTCATCCCAGTACAATAGCCTAAAAAGTTCCAGAGAAAAACTTTACCTGGTGCCAGCCTTATTCCACACCACTGACTCTCAATACAGGAGATGGACACTGCTCAACTTCAATCACATTCCACTTGTGCTCAAGGGGAGCAGGACTGAGGACCATGGCAACTAACATTGTTACCACTCCTACATAGACCCCACCACTTGTCACCTCTGTAATCTGTCCCATAATCTATTGCTGACATAACTAGATGTGAGTGCCAGAGAGGAGGGTCTGTGATCCCTAACCTCGAGGCTTCCCCAGAAAAAGCTAAGTTCCACTGTTTGTTCATAGGATGCATTAGCTACTGTTCCTATTGCAGGGACAATTGCTTGATATGCACAATGTACAGGAGGACATGGCTCATGTTAGGTTCATGTTTTCAGAGCTTTTGATCAGTGGCTATGTGGCTGTGGCTGTGGCTGCAAGGCAGGACCAACATGCAGAAAGTCCTATCAGGACAGAACTGCTCAGTTCTTGTTTACCAAGAAAGTAATAGAAGAGAGTGTCAGTGAGAGACATACCCTCAAACACCATGTCCTCAAGTGACCGTCTCCTCCAACTATCTACCTTACTGCACATTCAGAGCCTACCTTCTTACAGCACATTTGGCTGTGAACCACAGTAGATAAACTCACTGGTGACAGCACTGCCATGATCAACCTCTCTGAGAGTCTCTTAATTCAGTCATGTTGACAATTAAGATTAAGTGGCACAGGGGCCAAGTGCCCAAGGCCTTCTATCTCTACTGGAGCAGCCAGGGTCAGAGTCCCTTGCAAGCAGCAAGACAATATTAATGGTATCTGAGAAAACCCTCATCATCCAGTGAAGGCCACCATTGTTAAAGTAGATTCACAGTACACTGGCCTGTCTGCAGCATATATACTTGGACTGTCAGAGTATCCACACATGTGCTTAATGAATTGTGGGTCTCTGACACTAATACAGTATGCTCTGGGCCCTAAGTCACTCACAACAGCTTTGAAAGCTACAAGATTGTTACATTATGGCTATTTCTAGCTAGCAATAAAGCTAACACTGCAAACTAAACCAATACTAAAGAATAATAAACCAAATCTTTGGTGAAATTCAATTACTAAGGTAATGCCATAAAACTAATAGAGAAATCTATTTCACTAGATAAAGATATCTCAACATGAGGACACAAGGAATATAA
>NW_004524592.1:26413985-26415367 GCF_000260255.1 Octodon degus | reverse complement strand
GTTCTACAGAGCAGGCAGAAGTAGAATTATACATTTCAAGACCTAAACGAAAATGAGTAACTATTAATTCTATTCTCAGCAAGGTATGAAAGTGAAGTAAGTTCTTTCCACAACCATTGAAAACTAAAGAAATTCATGGTTATCCTTATGAAAGATGCTAAGGGAGTCTATATCCAGAACTGGGAGAAGGGTAGTCATAATAATAGCAGCGAGTGAAAGAATAAATCTCACTAAAAGAACAGGTGCCTAAAAAAGAAAGATAAAAAAAATCAAAAATAATGCAGTAAACCATCAAACCACAGGGAGGAATAAGAGAGGAGGAAAACAATATTCAAGTAAACTAGAATACCAATAAAATAAAAATAGGTCCTTATCTATCAACAAGAACCTTGTATTTAAAAGATTTCATTTCTTCATTTAAAAGATAAAAAATGCCTGAATCAGTTTTTTTAAAACTCCCAATAGGGCCACTGAGACAGCATAACAGACCAAGTACCTGCTTAGGCAAGTACAGGGACTGGGTTTTGATCCCTGGTACCACATGCCACACTGGCCCTGCCCCCTGAGCACATTTAAGTGGTGACCAAGTCTGAGCATGGTGGTGTGATCCTGTAATCTCAGCACTTGGGAAGCTGAAAAACAAAAGAATCACTACAAGTCTGATCTGTGTAGTGAGACCCAGTAGACCCTGTACTAAATACATTTTTTAAAATGCTCTGAATATGCACTTCTTAGAACAAGAAATGCAAAATGGCCAACAAATAATGAGAACATAAGTTAAATCAAAATTGCAAATAGGTACCATTGCACCTAAATTAGAATTGACTTGTACAAAAAAAATTAATAACAAGTATCTGTGAATGCGTGGAGAGAAACAGGCATGAATTAACACATCCCCCAGTATGTATGGTCTTCAGAAAACTAAAAATATACCTGTGGTCCAACCATGCCACTTGTGGGTACACATCCAATGGAAATGAAAATTAGATACCTGTATGCCCATACTTATTGCAGCACTATTTGCCAGCTCTTAGCTATGAAACCAACCCAAGAGGTCATGAGCTCATGAAAAGGATCTAAGGTCATGAGGAAGAATGGACTTCTGCCATTTGTAGCAAAATGGATGGGGCCATAGGACATCAGGTTAAGTGAAAAAAGCCAAGCATGGGAAGATGCACACCACATATTTTCTCTTATACATGAAAACCAAAAATGAACCATAATATTAACATTGCCATGAATTTAACAAAGGCATTAGTAGAGACTGGGAAAAATGCTGGTGATATGGAAGAGACATGGAAAGGGTGGAAGGATAGAATCAAAGTGCACATTATTCCTCCATGGAAAATCAACCCCGATTTGTTATTTACAATTAAAATGTT
>NW_004524592.1:26412178-26413534 GCF_000260255.1 Octodon degus | reverse complement strand
GTGGACTCCGTGTAATGTTGCAGGAGATTCTTCTTGTCATAATTCAGCCCAATGGTAAAATGGACTTCAACAACTCAAGGCGCAAGCAAGCCTACCTCATCATGTAGAGGAGAGGCTGATGGCAGAGACACCAGGGCCACATTCAGCAAGTCTCGCCCCCATTGCTTCTGAGGACAGACTTGGCTCACATATCCGCTTGTTTAGAATGTCTTTGCAAATGTTAATTTTACACTCTAGAAAATTTGTATAACTGTGGAGTTTAAATCCCTCTTTAATATTATTAAATCAAATTATTTTTCCATTTTCCAATTAGAGGTGGAACTGAAGAGGTGGTGTGAAGCAGGTACATGTCTGACCACAAAACACCTCCTAAATTCTGCAGACATCAGACCACATCAGCAATACAGGATCATCTCATGTAGCTCTGATACCTCAGAGTATATCCTGTCAAAGTTGAAGAGAGAAATGATTTTATTAGCTAGATTACACTTTGCTGAATTAATTTATATGGAATAACATGACATAGTTCATTTTTGATGTGCTTGTATTTTAGTTTACTTAAATGCATAATGATAAGTAACAATATTTTTCAGATTCAGATTTTCACAGTAAAATACATTTAGGGTTATTTCTAAATTCAAAGACACACATAATTCTTGCATAATATTCTTGGATACATAGGTTTCTGATAAATATTATCAAGAGAGTTTTGCCTAAGAAATTCCTAAGTTTATTTTGAATTCAAAGTTTATGCATAGAGTTGGAAAAAACTTGGATAAAGTTATTTTTATTGAAATCTTGGGAATCATAAAAGCAAATATTACAAAATATATATTACTGAAATCTATGCTACAATAGCAAAGCAATTCCACTAAGAGACCATGTCTGTTTATTTATGAGTATCTGAAATAAGTAAAAAATAAATCTACCAACTAAATGTAAACATATGTTTTCTAAATAAAGCTTCATGGCCTTAAGCAGTGTGCAATGTAGCAGATACACATGCCTGATTAATGCCAGTAATATAATCTGCCACAGTTCGAAACCAGTCTTTGCCTAAGGATGCCTGTCCACACAGTTCTTGCTGGAATAACTAACTTTCAATACCTGGGGGTAAATACACATAAGTCTCTGATGATGGTTTTCATTTCAGATATGACCACTGTGTTTTAAAAGCTACTTATAGAAGTTCTGCAACCTACAAAATTTCTGAGAGAATATGCTAATTTTTAGTTTTGAATCGAATATGCTTCATACAGACTTGCAAAAAGATTTCAATATTTTTTGTTCAACAAAATTCTATTTATTCTTTCAATTTGTTTGACATTCATTCCAAATTTCTTAATGTCTCAAATC
>NW_004524592.1:26388806-26411613 GCF_000260255.1 Octodon degus | reverse complement strand
TTGACTAGAATTAGACCAGTCTAAGCTCAAATGCCATCTTTGTCATTAGCTAAATGTGTGACATCAAATCTTGAGCTTTCTAAACTTCTTTCTCCTAACAATAGCATATTTCACCTAATGTAAGATTTTTGCACTGCAACCTTTTAAAAAGAAGATGCATCTAACAGTGATGGCAATTGAATGTTGACACTAACCTCTCAGTAGTTTTGACATTTTGACTGAGTTTTGACATATTGGCTTTTGCTTAAACATATGCAAACTACCAAATATAAAAGATATCTATTTATCCACTTGCTATTGCATTTGAGGTATTCACACTGGCATCACTGCATGATATCAAAACAACTGTGAGTTAAACTGAGATCTCTAATTATTATTTTTAAAATCCTCAAAAGGTTAACACAGTAATTCAGCACCAAAATCCAATGCTTGTGTATCTGTTGAGTAATGACTGTCACATGCCAGGCAAAGTAATGAAAGAAAATATAAATGAGTAAAAACACTAAAATATATCATATAATTTTCAAGAAGAAGCAAGACCATTGGGCTGATTTAAGCATTATGGAGAACTGTGATTGGGTTGTTAGTATCAGTCTGTTCAAATTTCCCGCTCACTTTTCAGGTGTGGTGTTCAGATTTCAAGAATCTTCAGTAAAGTATAGTTTCAATTAATGGACACAGTACATCAGTCTCACAATGCAAAAAACACAGCAAACAACCATCTTCTGGACATGCCATTGAGATGGGTGCTAATCCGAAAAGTGCCTATTTGACAAAGTTGTAATACTGAATTATAAGTAAAGATAGATGAATCCTAAGTGGATTTTTTAATACTGACTATAAAGTTGACTGACTTTTTAAAAAGCCACTGGTTGAAAAATTTAAGCATATATTTTTTAATGTGTTTGTAAGGATGCTATGTGTGATGTTAGGCTATAGGACTGTTTCTTTTTATCCCTAAGAGTGTTACAACTTCACTAACATATGCCATTACTTATCTCAAGACTTGTTATACAGAATTATAGATTCATGGAGCCTAAGTCAAAGGAATGCTCAATAAATGTTAGCTAGATATGAGCTCTTCCATGCAAATTATCTGTTCTTTCTAGCAGTGCTTGGGTTCAGATATCAGGACAACAAGGCCACTGATTTAGAGGAGCACTCACAGCTTGTACCATGGAGGCACCACAGAGGTGCATTCATCCTGTATAGAGTACGGAATTCAACCCATACAGCATGGCTAAGTCCTCGATATGTAGGGACCAGAAAACTCCTTGCAGTTAACACTGCCATCTTCACTCTGAATTTTTTGCAAAGAAAGTACATTACATGCTGAACATTCTTTTCTGCAGAACATTTTCTGTATTGGTACATGTTTGTAGTACGTGATATGTACATTTCTTGTGTAGAGTTGCTACTGCTATGTGTATATACCTCACCTTAATTCCTTTTCTCATCATCCTTCCAACTACTCTCTCCTCTCCTTCCTGTCTCTTGGTCCCCTTCTCATTTTTCTTGGCTGGGGACTTATGCACACACATACAACTTGGTTTATGAAGGTCACTGTGATGAAAGGTCCAAACATTCACAGTTTCCACCAGAATTTAAGACATGTTGGTAGTTTATACCTTCATTGGATATCTGAGTGACTTGTGGGTTTAAAAAAAGAAGAAGCATCTACTTCCCTACTTCCTATTATTTATCTTCTATTTTGCTTTTTATTTATCACTTGCATTTTTCATATAAGAGAAAACACAACATAAAAAACTCAACTCAAAAACTAAAACTAGAGGTTCTACTTGACCCAGCTCATCCCTTTCCTGATAACTTCCCAAAAGAAATGAAAGTATCATACCACAGCATTCTATGCACATTCCCGTTTATAGCATCACAGTTTGTAATAGTTAGATCTTTGAAAAAGCCCAAATGCCCATCAACTGATGAATGGATGGGCTTTCTTTTTACAATGGAATATGATGCAGCCATAAAGAAAGATAAACTTGAGATATTTTTAGGTATGGATATACCTTGAGACTATTATCTTAAATGAAATCCATCAACACATATGTGTAAATATCACTTTGTCTCTTTGGTGTGTGAAAGTGAAATAAGGATAAAAATGCATAAATGATATTGTGAAATAGGACAAGGTGTTCAAATGGTAAGGGGAACTTAGGAGGGTAAAGAGAAAAGGAAGGAAGGAGAAGAATGAAATCAGAAAGATAAAGTGGAAAAAAACCTCTTTGTTTTGAAGAGGGATTGAAGAGAGTAGATGTAAATAAGAAAATAATAATAATTCAAGATACATCATGTACAGGTACAAATTCCCTATGATGAATGCAATCATTATGTATAACTAAAATGTACCACCAACAATACATTTTTTAAAAATAGAAACCATGTGATATTTAAGCTTGTGTGTCTCACTTATTTTTAATTAGCATTATAGTCCCAAAGTGCAACCATTTTCTTACAAATTGACTCAAGTTTGTCTTTATGGCAGAGTAATGCTCTATGGTGTGTAAATGTCACGCCTTCTTTATTCGTTTATCTGTTGTTGGACATATGTGCTGCTTCCAAGATTTAGCTATCATGAATTGTGCTGCTCTATATTCTCATAACCCAAAATACAATCAAGAGGTCAGAAGAAAACTTTGGGAGATGCTGAATGTCTTTGTGACAAACATTTTAGTGATGGCTACATGGGGACATTTTTATTTCCAAATTAATCAAACTGCATAATTTAAATATATAATTTATTCATACTAATAATACTCCCATAAAATGGTTTACAAAAAGGAAAATAGTTGAACCTCCTGAGTGGAAAACACAAGTCCTCATGTAGGAGCTTATATTGAGATTGATTTGAGTCCAGCTTTTGGGAATGGCATCTGGAGAGAGAGACAGGGTCGCAGGTCCAAGCGTGAATAGTTGTGCAAAGACTTGGGTCTCTAGTGGGAAACCAACCTTGTCTCTTCCTACAAGAACGTGAAGAATGTGCTGTCCAAACATTCTCACTGTTGAGTAGTACCTTTACTAGGACAATTACGGCACCTGCCTAATTTTTTTATTTCTGAAAAAAATGCTTCAACATACTTTAAACTCTAGACTCCAAAATTTATTTATTCCTTTAAAAAATTTTATGGTACTATCCTATTTGTCTTCAAATTAGCCATTAACTCCTCAATATGAATCAGAACCTGACAATTTTCTACCTGGTTAGCTGATGTACATGTTGACTTCTAAGGGTCCTTCACCACATATTTTATTCTTTTCCATCTCTCTTCAGCTTTTATCACCAGTTTATCATCACTGAGCTAAAGATGGACAGAACTGCACTTCCTGTGTACAACCTGTGTCCAACTGCCTGTAGTAGTTATGTGGCAATGAACAACTGCACAGTGTTCCATGATGAAGTGTCTTTGAACTTAAAATAGAAATAATATCACTATTGTATAAGATGCTATCAGACTTCAGGGAGAAATGTATTTGGAGTAACAGTGATTGCGTGACAACTATAATTAGAGAGCTGATGATTATCACCATCTGTTTTGTTCTATTGTATTTTTATGCTATTTCTATGTTAAACAGAAATCCCAATGCATATGTATCATGATGGACACCATATGTAATTGCTAGAAAGTATCTACATGACTAATACCTTTCTTCCTTAACCTGTTTTTTTATGTTATTTTCGTATATTCTCAACATCATGGTTTCCTCACCTGCCAAACACAGTATTAAAGAAGTCCATATTCTTGGATCTGTTCTCACTGATTGTCAGTCCCTCCAGCTCCCCAGTTTCCCAGCTCCTGACCAAAGCCATACTCTATCCCTATAGAGTGGAATTGACTATGACAGTAAACTACTGGGCTACAACAGCAAAAGGAACCAAAGCCACTCTACTTAGGTGTTCCTAGGTGCATGCTTAGCCAGTGGACCACTGGCATCCACTTTTCCTTTGTTCCTCTGATTCTCTTCTTCCAACTTCTCTTTCTTGTCCCTGGTCTTAGTGTACACAGGAGCTCTTCCTGTTCACCTGCACCAGATCAATGAAGTTAATTATTGTGTCTCTTTCACTCCACCTCCAGGTTCCTGACTTTCCTTCTTTCAGTGCTTGCACTCAGGCGATCTCAAATGCTTATCCTCCATGCATTGTTATTCAGCCCTTGCAGTGAGTGTTTACCCTATTAACTCAGATTCACTGCTATAGGATAAAGGCTGAGGAGAGCCAAGAGCAGGGCCCATGGCTGTGTGCATGCCCTGTATGCCATGTCATGCTGCCCAGCCACCTGTGATGTTAACTTGATGTGTCAAGTGCTTGTAGTCAGAATTGCTTAGTGGGTCAGTGAAGCACAGTTTGGGTGTTGCCAGTAGATGACTGGCCTGCAGGCCAGCAATCTGAGGGGGGGAAGTCTTATCCAGGATGTGGGTACACCAAACAATAGGCCTATAGTTTGGATGGAATAAACAGATGAAGAAGGAACCACAACCACTCCTTTGTAGACATTCATTTTCCAGTGGATGACTGACCTGCAGACCAGCAATCTGAGGGGGGAAGTCTCATCCAGGACGTGGATACACCAAACAATAGGCCTATAGTTTGGATGGATTAAACAGATGAAGAAAGAACCACAACGACTCCTTTTGTAGATGCTCATTTTCCTGAGAAAATGTGTTCTTTTGCCCTGTCACCTTTGTTATGGATCTGCTGGTGTCTGGCTTCTTGAGCTGTAGATCCTAATTAATGCCAGCCATACTCCAGGAAGTTTCCAGACCTTCAAATTTGGAATGGTCCCTTTTATGCTGTAGCTTCTAGTTTCTTGGATGGAGCACCTCCTGGATCCTCTGCATCTACAGTGTGCCAATGGCCATTGAAGCCTCTCCTTTCTCCAATCCTATAAGCCAATCTGAAAAATCCTCTTGGATAGTGGTACGCATGTTCTCTATTGATTCTTTTCCACTAGAGAATGCTGACTGATACACAACTACAAATAAGAGTAAGAATTTTAGGCCTGTAGTCCTCTTTGTCCAGTGGTTCCTCAATTATAATTTCTTTCCCTGTGGAGTACAACCAAAAGAACTGTAAATTTCTCAGCTGCTTCTGGTCTCTTCCAACAATAATGCATAATGACTTCTGAGTTGTCAAACTAAAAAGCCTATCCCCTCAGTGATGACAGGATTTATAGAATCCTTTCTGGTTCTCATCTTGGTCTGGGAAGTTCATATGAAATTTCTGGGAAATTTCATGGATAAGTCATTAGAATCTCATCAAATTAATTCTAATCTGCCAATTCCAGTGCATCCCATGGCACAAATGAAGGCACTCAGGCATATTTGTAGTTTAGGCCAACGGGTCCTAAATGCAGCCATGATGGTGGCCATCCACAACAAAGACCTCCACACAAGGATAAACACTAGTTTCATTCATTCATGAAGAAAGTAGTGGCTTGAGAAGGAGTGACTGTGGGAATGCTGGGAGGTAGGTGAGTGCTGTAAGCTGGGCTAGGCAGGAGGCCTGCATTTACCCTGTAATATTCAGAGAGAAGGATATGAAGAGAGCAATCTTCATTACACAATTGAGATAGTATCTAATGTTTTGGAGTTGGTGCTTCAGCTCTAATGTATAAACTTTCAAGCCCCACGAAGTCATAGCCTGTATCTCGAGGCTCCATCCAAGCCGACTGTGTGGGGCATTGGTTCTTTATCTCATCTTTACCCAGCTCACACTAAAGAGCAGAGAGCAGCAGTTGGAGGTTCTAGGGAAACATCCTTGCCATCTTCAGACTACTAATGGCACCTCGGCTAGACCCATTTGCATTGCTCAAAACCAATCGAAGGGATATGACTCTGTCAGTACATGGAAACAGGGTCAGGTGCATCCAAAATGGAGGTAATTGCTCTGATTTCCAGGAGATTTGCTCACATGGCCCTCCACAAGTCTGCATCTTCAAATAAACAGGCAGTGTAGTTCCACATTCATTTATGTTATAGTAGGTAATTAAGTGGCTTGAAGATCAGCTTGTCCTTACAAGGCTGTATGTAACTGATGTCAGCATGTATTGACAGCAGTTGTCATGCTAGGGGGAATTCAGCCCTCTTGCAAGGGGTGTAGCTGTGTGGGGTGCACACTGACTGCTCTAGCTGCACAGCAAAGGCTGCACATGCTGCTGGCTGGTGAGGGCTTAGAGGCGCCAGCTGTGTAGACTCTGGCCAAACAGTCAGCTTCAGGCTTTCTACTAATTCTTTGCTGAGATGTTGGACTTTCCTTACACACGGCTTTGTGTTCAGCAACTAATTCAATCCTGTATGGACTTCTTTACTACCTTCTCTGTGCAGCAGCTTCCTCTCCTGTAAACACCTTTAGTCACCTCAATTTCTGGAAAACTAATCTCTCTCTATTCATTTTAGCTTTCTACACTTGTAGTTTTATACAGAAAATGTCTCCAGATGAATAATCAGTGGAAATGCAGGGCTCATTTAATTTATTTCCCTTTTCACACAAATTAAATTTTTATTTACATATTTATGTATTTGGTACAGGTTCTCACTGCACAGATCAGACTTGTAGTGATCCTCCTGCCTCAGCCTCACTAGCACTGGGATTACAGGTATGTGCCACACCCATGTTTCCATGATCAGTACTTTTATCACAAATTAAATTCTGTGATATATGTTATCCAATGTTTGAAAACAAATGCTTTATAAATTTTATTTAGATATTCAGTAGTTTGTAGTAGAGGACTAAGTCCTTAAGTTTCATCCAATTATGTGATTATAGCCCCAATCAAACTACCTCAATGCCCTCTTGAACCAATCCTCAGTCTCCACTGTTCCAAGTCTCTGCTCTGCTTACTCTCCACCCACCCACTCTCTTGTTAGTTGTTAAATCACAATTTTTTGGAATATTTCAAGAAACCATCTAGATTCCAATCTCTCATATTGTCCATATGTTCTAAATCTCTTCACTTGGAACTCTCAGTCTTTGGAGACTTCAAGTATTAGAATGCTGTGGGCGTACCTCCATGACATAAGCACCTGCTGGGCAAGTACAGGGACCAGAGTTCAATCCTTGGTATGACATACCCTGCCATAGTGGAACCCCAGTCATGCTGTGCTGGCCCTGAATCCAGGTGTGGTGACACACACCTGTAATTCCAGAGCTGGGGAGGCTGAGACAGGAGGATCACTATGAGTCTGAACTGTATAGGAAGACCCTGTATAATAATGATGATGATGATGATGATGATAATAATAATATAATAATAATAATAATAATAATTAGAAAGCCCAGAGTGTATATATCCTGCTTTACTTCTTTGGAGACCTCATTAAGACTTGTGACTTTAAACCTTTAGCTGGATGATGGTTCAGTTTTTGAATCAATTTGACTCTCAAATTATCTAGATATTTGGTAAGTATTATTTGGGTGTGTGTTAGTTCAAAGGTTTTTTGTTGGATGAGTTTGACACTCAAATTGGTAAATAAAATACATTATCCTCCATAAAATGTAAGGCCCTGCATTAATCTATTGAAGATGAAAACAGAACAGAAAGATTACACAACAGACAACTCCTACATAACGATTTGAACTGGAACATTAGTCTTTCCTTATCCTTAGAAGACTTCTAAGTTTTAGAAGCAGACTGAAACATTGTTTCTTTCCAATAAACTAAGAGACATTGTTCAGACCAAAAACTTTCTGTTTCTTCTTTAATCTCAGCCTTGCCAGGTTTGGACTGGAATGGGTACCAGTGGCTTTTCTGTTTGTCATGTATTTGGACCTAGAATTGAATTCCATGTTACTGTCTCTCTTAGGTCTCAGGCTTTCAAATTGCAGATGTTTTAATTCATCCACTGCCACAATCACATAGACCACTGCTTTATAATGAATATATATTATAGTATATAAGTATATAAATAAATATTTATGAGTGCTAGTATGTACACACATTCGATCAGTTCTGTTTCTTTGGAGAATACTAATAAAATAGAAGTCTTACCAATTTTATCTTCATCTGGACTGATCACCAAAGCTCATACTTATAAAAAGCTTCTCCATTTGAATGTGTAATATATATCTCCATATTAACATGATTAAATCTTTTCCCATAAATAGAAATCAGTCATTCTTTAATCTCTATTTCTCGATTTTAATCAACAGCAATTCCATTTTTTTTCATTTACATAGGGCAAAAACATTGAATTGGCCTTTACATCTAGTAATTCTGAATTTGATCTATTACCAAATCATATGAGTGGTCCACTTTAAAGATGTTTTAAGAGATACTACTGTAGTATGTCAAGCAAACTGAACGTGTGCATATCTTTTATATTTTTACACACATATTCACATATGTAACCCAACCCAGAACAGCATATTTCCAATAATTCTCACTGGTAGCTTTCTCTCAGCAACTCTTCTCATATTAAACACTGGTTTGGCCTCTGTTAGTACAGGATAATTTTGATTAGATATAAAAAGAATTGTGTTTCATGCAATACCTCATCCCCATAGTACTTTGCTCAATATCATGTCTATTACATTAAATCATGGTATTGTATGTTTCAATAAGACACTCTTTATTGCTACATCATGCTTTACTTTATGAGTAAACCAAGGTATAATTATGTGTTTTTTTTATTTTATTCTCTCAAGTTTTGTGCTGTTGTGACTAAAGACACACATGTGTTTTTCCATGGTTGTGAGTTCTAAATTTTGTCAGAGTTCATGTCCAAAAGTGAAAATGCTGGATTACAAGTATGTGTACATTTACTTTTTTTAGAAAATATCAAAGGATTTTTCTAAGTTGTGTAGCGAATATATTCTCAAACTGATATAATTCCAGTTTCTTTGTGTCTTGGTCAATGATCATTGCAGCTTCTTTGGTTTGTGTTTACTAGAAGATATTGAAGATTAAATTTGTATGTAATTTGGTGGTAATGATGTTAAGCAAAATTTTCCTTTTAATGAACCATTTTTATTTGTTTTTATGTGTGTTTCAGTACAGTGTCTGTTCAACTTTTGCCCTTCTTCATGGTGTTAGATGTGATCTAGATTATTTTTGTTAGTTTCACTAATTCTAGAATAGGGATAAATTATCATCATGCTTTCACTTTCTTTTGCCTGTTGAATTCTTAAATTTCATATCAATGCCTCTTTTATGATTGAAGTAGCTTTGCTTTTCTCAGTCTTCTCACAGTTTGATTATTGAGCTTCAACTTTTAGGTATGTGATCCAGCTCAGATTCTTTTCACGCAAGTACATGGAGTCAAGGCTTTTCTTTATAGGTATCATGATGACTCAGCACCATTTAACAAAACTCCCCATTTTCCCACTCAGCTGCACTGCAGTGCCACATGTTAAGTGATTACCATTGTTTCCACACTATTGCATTTTATACTGCTTTTTACACCAGTACCACACCGAAAATGCTCTAATTTTAATAAATCTCACTGGCTGATAATATAAGTGCTCCACCTGTATGCTTTTGATTGTTGCTATATGTAATCCAGCTAATCTGGGCTTACTCGGGGACAATTCCTATTGACTGGTAACTTTCTGACCTGGGCATGAGTATCAGTTGATTTTTTTTTTTTTTTTGTATCTTGTACAGTGTGTTTTGAAACCTAGACATTTCAAATAATCTGATTAAGTCACTTTAGAAATATAGTTTTTCTTCTTTTAGTAGTTGCTTTTGTTTACTTAGTCATTTTTATGAATGAAGTCTGTAACATTTGTATTCTGAATCATGTGGCCACTTGCCTCATCTCAGTAGGTTCAGTGATGAGCTAATCATTGGACAAAGATCTCAAAGAACTGAATCCATTTAATAACCCAGTCTTTGCTCAGAGGTTCTGTGTGTTTCAGGCACTCTCTCACTGAGCAGATGTGTATTTTTAGTTGACGTTTCTGCCTCAGCCTTAATTTCCTGGTTGGTTAGTGGTTCAAGAGCCATTAGAGGTGCTGGCTTTCTTTGGTAATTCCTTCAGTATAACACACCTATCAATGTCTGAGCCATTCTGTGTTCTCAGGAATGTGCTGGAGGCTTTCAAAATGATGGCCTAATCATCATGCAGTTTTATTTTTAATTATTTTGTTCAATCTATTATTTGCCCCAGTTCTTATCTATGTAATCAGGCATCAGTCAAATTAGAATCCAAGTCTAATTTTTTTTAAAAATAGACTCCCAGGGTAAAAGGGCATTCTTCACTGCATGTGCTACAGTTCAGGTTAGTGCAGTTTTGTGAGATCTGTCCCATCCCTTGATGTAAACAAGTAGACAGGACAGATGGTACCAAGCCTTTGAGAATCAGGTATTTGAGGGTGTTCTCGCTGTGCTGCTCTTCTTGGAGGGCTCCAGGCTGGACTAGGAATGCAGCTGCTACCTTTCAGTGTTATGTAGGAATTCAAGAGGGGGAGGTAAGAGTAGAACAAGTTCAAAGGCCATGAAGTGCAGCAGTGTAACTGACACTAAGTGACATTTTTTTTTTTTATTAAGGCTACTGGAAGACTTTGCTTAGATTTTAGCATCCTGACAATTTTCTTGCTTTCATGGAGAAATTTATTTTGGAGAATTCTTTTCTCACCATTTTAGATGTTTTTAATATAATGTGCCACTTGGTCATTGTGGGTATAAATAATAAATAATTCTACAGAGTATTAGACATATATCCAGCCACTTTGCAGAACTCAGTTGAGTGTAGTAAGCAAGAGTATTCTTAACAAAGAGCTTGGAATCCATCCCTGCTGGATAGGAAGGAGGCCAGGCCACCTCTAACCTCCTTCACCACAGTGGAGATGTGGGCTTTCACCCAGGAACCTGGGCATACACCCATCCTTGCTAGGCAAGTTTTAGGGGAAGACAGAGGAAGACTAGAGACAGTTAAAAGGTTAACTAAGGACTCTTAAGAATTTATAAAAATAATTCCTGCAAGGAAAGATGCTTTTCTTTAAAACTCTGCACACCAGACATGTTATCAAGTTTCATATTTTAATAAGTATTTTGCTTATGTTGCCTTACTTATGTTTTCTGAAATTCCATGGAGTATTGTTCTCAGTAGAGAGTGGCACATGTTTACAAGTTATTTAGACTATGAATTTATTAGGGTCAAACTTGGAAAGTAATAAGGAGAAATGCTAAATTTCAAATTGTAGTTGATAGGTCATATAATCTTGTTAGAAGAGCTAATTAAGCATTCATGAAGTTGTCCTAATTATTTTTATTAAGTGTCTTAAACACATTGCTCCTATAGTTTAGGTTGAAAACATCAAACATAAAGAGACGTTAAGCCTAATCATTATAAAATTTGACCTTGAGAACATTCCTCAAAGTGATAGGAATAGTTGTTTTTAAACAAAAAAAAAGATAATAAAAAATTATAAAATTTATCCTTGCATGGAATTTCACAATATCATTTACAATACATATATATTATCTAACTCATTTGAATCTCACATGAATCTTTGGGGGTTTTTTTGTTTGGTTTTGGGGGTTTGTTTGTTTGTTTGTTTACTTTCATATTTTAGTGAAGGTTCTACAGGGTGTTCAGGGTCACACTACTAGATCAGACTCAAAGTGATTCTCCTGCTTACAGCCTCCCATGAGCTGGAACTACTGGCGCACACCACCAAGCCCAGTTTCAATTGCCATCTCAGCAAGTCCCAGAGGCAGGGCCTGACGAAAGCTCACAAGAATCTTTGAAGAAGGAATTCTTATAACCACTTTTTCACAGATGAAGAAAATGAATCAGATTTGATAAGGACTTGAAACCACTCAGAAAGTTGCAGGTTGTCAAAATGGGTCTGGATGAAAAGCTTCTGACCCCAAGTTTTACAAGATTTTAAAATTGTCTTTAAATGGAAAGATTGTTTTTGCAGATGTAGGAGTGCTTAACCATTTTTAGCCTCTGAGTTCCTAACATCATGCTTTGGCAGTCTGGGTCAGAATGTGCACATATACCTGATAGTGAGCGTTAAGACTACATTACTTTTTAAATATGAAATAATTACCATTGTATTTAAATTTATAATCTCCGAGCTTTAAGAGTCTGTGAAATTATGTAAGTATGCTTTTAGGAAATAGCATTTATTCCTTTTGCCTTGTTTCCAGAGAAAAAATATTTACCTGTATAAATGTAATGTATTCTCATCTGTCAATGAAAAATCAAAATTGTTCAGATATTCACTGAGACCTCTTACATTGTATACTGACTCGTAATTGTGTGGTCCATTGAAATAGGTTATAGTCCTTTGTGTTAGTTCACTGCCTTTTACTTGGACAAATAAATAGCATCTTGGCCACTGGTACTGGTCACAAAAATAATTTGAATTTTTGCAGACAAAAGACTCACAAGAAGTGTGAAGATCTACAGCAGCACTGAATTGCTGGACAACAGTGAACTCTGAATAATGCATTTCAGCCAGCGTTATTAAAAATGCAGTATGTGTCAGTCACACAAAACCCAGCTTTCAGAGAGGAAGGCTTTTCCCATTCTCCACTGTGACTTACAGCAAACAGAAAGATTTTTCACAAATTAAAGCTGAAGCCCATAATTTCCCCGTCTTCTCTTTCTAAATTCCTGGCAAAGGTTCAAATTAGATATTTAGTTGTAGTGAATTAACCTAGGGTATCTAATATGTTAGCATTTTATGTGCTGAAATGTGTATATAAGTGTATCCTATATGTGCTCATATATGTAGACTGAATATGAAGACAAGTTAGTATAAGTGAGAGCATACTCAAGAAAGGAAACAGCTAGATCATTATTGAAACAGGATTTGGTTTCCCGCTATATACTTAGTAATGTTCTGTCTTAAGAAAAATTAGAAATAAAAGCAAAATTAAAAACATTTATTTGAAATTGACATAAAAAAGATGGATAGTGTAAATGGGGGAAATTCTAGCTTATACCATCATGTTTTTGTCTAATAAAAATACAGGCAAAGAAATGAGAACAAAATTGTGAAAGGCAGATTCAAATATACTCCATTTATAATTTGCTAAAGGAATATTCATTTCACTGAGAATTATTCCTGCAGCCTGACTTTTCTCTGCAATTTACCAAAGTCTGAGAATTCCCTGCCACCTCACCGTAATGCAGCTGTCTGGCCCCTGAGCGGCCCCCCGCTGGCTCATCAAAGCCTGTGTCCTCCTCACCTCAGCATGGGTGGCCCACTCTCTGCCTGCCTGGTCAGGTGTTTTTCTCCATTTTGCTTCCCACGTCTGAGCTAGCAAAGAGCTCTTTTCACTCTATGATATTTGACACATTGATCATGTTGTTTTTTCTTGATTATTTTTTCTTTTGACTCCTGCAAAGTGAAGTCAGTAGAATGAAGAGAAGCAAAGATTTTCCTGGAAAATAAAAGCCAGATGGGAATTTTGAGTTCAAACACTGATCTTGTTCCTTCTTTGTGAAAATTGAAGGTTGCTTCCTTGGTAGGGTTTTGGGTCTTATTGTAAGAGTTGTGCTCTTCTGTTTGTTTGCTTTTGCCCCTAGCTCCTGAAATGAAACTTCTCAGAAGAAACATTCTTCCAAAATAGAACTCTTCCTCTGTGCAGCTACTTAGAATTAGCTTAACCTAAGAAATAAATCATCATCATACATTTTCCACCATCCTTCTGGAGAACAATCTCTACCTTTGATGATCACAAGAAACATCGCCTGCATGTTTGCAATTTCTTATTTATTATTAAAGGTTTTTAAGGGCTGGTGAGATAGCTCAACAGACTAAACAACCTGCTTTGGCAAGCGCAGGGACCAGGCTTTGATCCCTGGTCCTGCATGCTGCACCAGCCCTGACACTGGGGCTTGCTGAGTCGGAGACACCTGATGGTGCACACCTATAAATCCCAGCGCTGAGAAGGCTGAAAACAGGCGGATCAGTCCAAGTCTGACCTGCACAGTGAGACCCTGTCCCAAATACATTAAATAAATAAATAAATAAATAAATAAATAATAAACAAAACTTTTTAAAAGTGTATGATGGTCAGAAAGTAGATTAATACAACATTCTTTTCTATTTTGGTTCAGGAAATAGTAAAAGAGAAGATGAAGATAAATTTTATGGACCGTTTTATAAATGAAGTCATCACATGAAACCACTCCCACCACTCTTATTGGTAGGGAAGGGAAATGAGTCAGAGGTGTAAATAACTCACCTGATGTCACAAAACTGCTATGTGATGCAGCTGGGACTCGCAACCAGGCATTATTTGCCAAAGGTTGAGATCTCCCTCTCTCACAAAACATTAAGTCCTGAATGGTGACCACCTGGTCACCTCACCCAGCACAGAAGCTCCTGTTATCAATGGACAGCAATACATCAGCTCAGCTTCATTTCCAGAACAAGAGAAAAATTTATCTTCATGGCTTGAATATCTTATTAGTTCCTCCAGGTGACCCTTGGCTTCTATGGTAGAGCATAGACATGTAATTTTAGATTGGAAATACAGGTTACTGAGACAGAAAAATCTAGAATTGAGCTTTATCCAAGATATACTCTCAGTAACTTTATGTACTTCTAGCAAAAGCTATTGGAATCTATCTGAATATACTACAAAATAAATATTCTTATTTGAGCTGGTCCTTCTCAGTCTATCACTTTGATGAAGATGGAGTCTATTAAAAATTGCTTTTAAAAATACTTTTGAGTGAAAGGCACTGACAAAAAGGATCACTAAAGTTTGTCATTGTCAATGATTTATGCATATAATAGTAGAAAAACCAATGACATTGTGTGAAGAAAGAGTACTGCTAATATAAATGTTGCAGAAATCTATTTGGGAACTGAAATGATCTTTCCTCAAAATACTATTTAATAGGCTTTGTGTGCAGAAAGTAAGATTCAAAAGGAATACTCATAAGCTATCTACTCCTCAACATAAGCAAACTCATTGTTGTTCTCGACACAAAACAGCTGTCTACAAAGTGAAAGAAATAGAAAGGGATCCTTGTGCTTCTCCAGGATATGGTTGCCCAAAAATCTTGAATTCTATCTACAAGACATCCAACATGCACATGCGTGTGCATGTGCACACGCACGTGCACACAAACACACACAGAGTCTTCAGTTCACCATCAGATAGGAAGGAATGTTCACACTAGACAAAAATGGAATGAATTCATGAGTCCACATCCAAAATCTCATGCCAAAGCTGGTATCCACCCTGAAAGAATTTGCTAATTCCTGCCATTCAGGATCTTGTGCTGTGAGGCCACATGCAAAAAAGAAATCTTAGTCCAGGACTTCTGTAGCAGAAAGTTGTAAAGATGTCTACAGAGGCCCGAAAACTCTACAGTGAAAGGATAGACATCTGCTGCTCCACAAAGGTAGCTAGCAGAGGAAATTAGCTATCTCAGCCTTCACTCCAGGAGGGAAGTTGTGTGTGTGTGTGTGTGTGTGTGTGTGTGTGTGTGTGAGAGAGAGAGAGAGAGAGAGAGAGAGAGAGTATTAAATAGATGTAAAATATGTGTATCTTCTACCTGAAAATTTACATTTTATTTTCTATAATTTACCTCACTAGATTCTAAAGCCTCCATACTACTGTGCATTAGTCCTGGAGCAAAACTAAATCCTTCCTTTAAAGAGGATATTTAGTTTTTTCTGCTTTAAAATTAAATCTTCTAGAAATTAAAAAAGAAAAAAGCCTCGTAGCTTTTGTTGTGGCTATTAATTCACACTAGTGCTCTATTCTTACATCTGCTGTAACCATCGAAGCCCAATTTCTTGGAATGCTTCTATATTTTTCTAGCATGAGGGGAGGGATTGAGACATATTTCTTTTTACTTATTTATTTATTTATTTTTTATTTTTATTTATTTATTTTTTTTGGCAGACTGGGGATTGAATTAAGGCCCTTGCACTTGACAGGCAAGCGCTTATTCTACTGAGCCATCTCCCTGGTCCTATTTGTGTTTTCAAAGAGAATAAAAAATAGTTTAAAAAATAATAGAGGCAATACAGATACTGAACAAAATTACAGCAATTCAACAATGGTCACTATAACATTATTGTCTTCAATTAGTTGCTCAGATTACCAGATATAAACATGCAAAATAGGTTAACGATTATACAAAATTAAAAGTGCGAGAGTGCTCCTTAGCCCTGTCCATCTCAGCTTCTCCTTGGCTGGAGTAGTGAAGTCCTCTTATCTTTACAGGAAGTCACATGTGGCCTTTGTTCCCAGAGGCTTCAATAACTTCCCATGGTGCACTCTGATGCCCTCTTGACTCCAGGCTGCACTTTCCAGGTTGGACCTTGCTGCCCTCTGACCCCCATGTTGTCTTCCTCCAAGCCTCTGGCCACTTGGACATCTCCTACCAGGACTTCCTTTTGCCTAGTACATTTATTTCTTCACATTGCTTCTTTTGTCCACTTGCCCTGAGATCCTCTAGCCACCAGAACTGTAACATTTTTATACCTAGCAGAGAAAAATAGTATCATTTTTAAAAAGTGGTCAAAAATCCAGAAAGGAAAAAAGTCCTTTATAAATTATTAAGGAAATAGTTAGATAACCATGTACCAGAGAAAAATAAAAAATGTCCACTCAGTTGAGGGGAGAAAGTAAAGCAGAAGAAATCTGAGATCCCACTCTGTTTTGGAACTCTAGAAGAAAATGTCTTAGGGACTGGGAAGATAGCTCAGTAGAATAAGTGCTTGCCTGGCATGTGCAAGGGCCTGAGTTCAATCCCCGGTTCTGAAAAAAAGAAAAAAAAGTCTTGTAGAGCATCATTTACCAAAACATAATGAACAGAATTTGCTAAAAGCAATGGGATGGTATGTGTAAATAAGGAAGTGCCTGAGACCCACTTCCCATGTGTCACAATTCAGAACTCCTTAGTGTAATTATTAGGCAATAGGAAGATGCAGGCGTTTCAAAATAATATCGTGAGAGCCTCACACATGCTGAGAATTCTGACAGAATAATGGAGGGACTGGGGCTTCAGGACAGGGATGCCACAGGTCTTGCAGGTGGAGACCATATGAGAAGCATACCCCAGCAGTCCTGGAAGAGGCCAACGACTTATATGGCCAGTGGGACTTAGCTGTGGAGACAAGGTGGCAGGGGATGAGGCAGAGATTGCAGTTTCCAAATCTTCACTGAAATCTTTTCACCCTCCATCACCCCCTGGGTAAAGGGGAAACCTTTTGTTATATGAGTTAGTTTAAAAGACATTGCTTTCTAAAAAAAACTGAGCTGTGGCTAAGCTTAAATCTAGAATTTTTAATTAGTGAACCACCATAAGGAATTTTGTGTGTCATCTGATTTCAATTAAAGAAAATAAATTCATATTTCTGCACCTCTCTGTCACGTTGTACATTCAAAATCTATATAAAGATTTGTTTCTCTGTGAAGGGTACTTTTATTTGTATACCTGGAAAGGTTGACACTGTTTTGCTTAAAAAATTGATAGCTAAAGAAAAGGAAAGACTGTGCTCTGGCCTAAAATTTATTTTTTAAAACTCATATAACTTTTATCCTTATGTTTCCCATGTAGCTATGACCCAAACAGCTTACCTTGACAGCTGTCACGTTGAACAGTGTCAATGCATTCTTTAAACAATGCCTACCTGACTAAATGAGACAGTGTCTCAAAGGTACTAATCTGTGATGTGCTGCCCTTTGCATAGAGACAAGTAGCACTACAGGATTCCAGCATGTTCTCCTACCATTAAATTAATGCCACAAGCACTCTAAGTCTGACCTGAACAAGAGAGACACATAATGTGTGTGAAATCCTTTCTCAGAAAGAACAGTGCAGAACATGAAGAATAAGACAATTTGTATCCTTTCCCTGGAATACCTGCCTTTCTGAACTCTACATCTGTCCTTTCCAAACAGAAAAAAAAATTCTTAAGTTCTGTCCATCTTTGACTGTGACCCTTCTTAGACTTAATCACTTTCTCTTTTTGTTAAGCAATACAAATTTGAAATTCTCCTTTACTCTCTGAGGCAGAGGTATTGGCTTATTCACATGCAAGTATAAAGAGTAGAAGAGTATCTGGTTGAATCAATCCATAGTAACACGGGATAGGAAATATGTGACATGGAGATATCCTCGGAGTCATCTTTATCTCATTGTGTGATCTTAGAAAACATCAAATTTGCATTACACATTGCTGTCCTCGGTGTAGTTGCTCAGATCACAGATATCCGCATACAGTTAGTCAAGGTAAAAATTTGAAACATTAACTGTTATTTTCAGAAAAGTGATGTAAATTATGAGTACAATCATCTCAGCCATCCTGTATATCTACTTGCATGCTTTCCCCCCTTCCTTTTTCCCTCTTTTCTCCTTTCTCTCACTTTCGTTGCTTAATCCTTGAGTTCAGTTTCTTTCCATTTTACTGTATCTGTTATACTTTCCAAGTTTTATTTATTCTTTCAGGTTCTTATACTAGAGAGACAATATTAAATTTACACATGTAGGACTGATTTATTTCACTTATGAGCATAGTCTTTAGCTGCATCCACTTACATATAAAGTCTTCAAATTTGTTTTTCTTTATAGCTGAGTAGTACTCCATTGTATAAAAATACCGCATCTTTTCCATCCATTCCTCAAGTGATGGGCATTTGGTTGTTTGCAAGATTTGGCTATAACAAATTGTGCTGCTTTAAACATGGATGCACATATATCACAATGGTATGATGTTTAATAATCAATTATTTGTCCAATATTGCATAACTATCTGATAAGTTGGGCAAGTAATCTAATGATAAAAATAGGTAATATAACAACCATTGTTAATTAGCTATTCTTGTTTTGAAAATCTGTAACAAATGTAGTGCTATATGTTACCATATTTTTGTGTTTGTGTCTGCTATTTGCTTTTGCTCTTCAAAATAAAATAAAATAAAGTATTGTATTTGCATATTGAATCGTCTATCAATTTGATGGCTTAACCTAGCAGAATGCATTCTATATGCTGTTTAGTACCTTGATCACTACTACATGAAATATGGAACATGATGCTGACCAAAATTAAATTTAATATTAATTAATTTAAACTAAAAATGGAAGCAAGGCAAAATATTTTACCATTAATCTCAAGCTTGTCTAGGCTTTACTTGAAATGCCAAGTCCTATAAGACGCTACTGTGGTATCACAGTGTGTGAGGCTCTGACTGTCACTTCTGCGGTCACAAATAACTAGATCTTTTGGCAAAACGCACTTCACAGATCACATCTAGTGACATCAGGTGATTAACTCAGTTCAAATGGTCATTTGTGTGTTGGTATAAAAA
This sequence comes from Octodon degus, assembly GCF_000260255.1. NCBI lineage: Eukaryota > Metazoa > Chordata > Mammalia > Rodentia > Octodontidae > Octodon > Octodon degus. The sequence goes on along the minus strand of NW_004524592.1, from coordinate 26,392,360 downwards.
TGTAATCTGTTATGCAGATAGCACGAGTTACAGAAATATGTATAGAAGTGTAAACCATTGTAAAGATGTCAATTACTTTGTAATAAATCCTTCCAAAGTTTAGTGGGTGAAAGCAACAGCGATTCAGTATCTCAGCTGCTGCAGCTGTGTAATGGGATGGGACCTAGCTGTGTGCCTCCAACTCTACGTTTCTGCAGGGGTTGTGGTCACCTCTCTTCCTGAGTAGGAAAGGAATTGTTACTTCCACGTCTAGGGAATATGGTCAGGCTTCAAGTACTCACTGACTGTTGGCCAGATGGATAAAAGTTACTTGCTATCCAAGCCTCTCCCTCTGTGGAGAGCATGATCATCACAGAACAGTGTGCGACTGGGAGAAGATAGACAGAGACAGACCACATGCGATAGTATCAGACATGTGAAATAAGCAAAATCACAACAAGTGTGCAAGGCCAGTGTATTAAGACACAAAACTAGTGCTTAGGCAAATCTAAGAAAATGCACGAATATATTACATTCGTGGCTTAGAAGATTCAATATTTTTCTATAACCATCCTTTTTAATTGATCTATACATTCAATAAAAATCACACAGTGATTTTTCTGTACATATTTGACCACCTTTAATCCCAGCATCACACACTGTAGCCTCAGCCACTTCCAAAAACACCTAAGGTGGCTTGAAGCTTTGGGGGGACATCTAGACACAAACCATAACAACTATAGAATGGGATAAAATATAGTGTACACTTGTAATATATAGGACACAGGACATTTGTACAGAGTACATAAAGAATTGCCAAATATTCATGATAAAGAGACAAAAACTTAATAGAAAGGAATAAGATATTTAATAGTCACTTTTTTAATGTATTTTAGTACAGGGTCTCACGACATAGATCAGACTCATAGTGATCGTCCTGTTTTCAGCTTCCCAAGTGATGAGATTACAGGCACACACCACCACTCCCAGTCTCAGTGACTGTCTCAGCGTGTCCCAGGGGTGGGGCCTGCACCACAAGCGAGGGGTCGAACCCTGGTCCCTGTGCCTGCCTAAGTAGGAACTTCAGTCTGCTGAGCTACTTGGCTGGCCCTAACAGTCACTTTTTATAAAATTTAAAAAGGTATACTGATGGCCAGGCCCGAAACCAGGTATGGTGTGGTGCATGCCTGTAATCCCAGCACTGGGGAGGCTGAGACAAGAGGATCACTACAAGTCTGAACTGTGTAGTGAGACCCTATACAAATGTGGTAGATAAGTGAAGAGATGCTAAAATAAATGAATAAGCAAAGAGAAAGATATTCAACATTATACTACAATATTCTAGTAGTAAATATGATTACCTACCTGAGTGCTAAAATTGAGAAGACAGCATTAAAAGTCTTCTCAAAGTAAAATTCTTAAACATTTTGGTAGAAATGTAAAATGACTTAAATAATTTCATAATAGTTCTCTAATTTCTTTAAATGTTCACCACCTGTAATGTAACTTTATGTTTTATTTGTTGAAAATCTGTGCCTGTAAAACAACATACAAATATGTGTGCAGAATAATCTCATTTCTAATAGCTCTAAACTAGGAACTGCATAAACTTCTTTCACCTGGTGAACCTACACCACTTATGATAGAACCATAGAAACAATGGTGTTCAACAGTAAAAAAAAGAATAAACTATGAGCAGATGCAAAAATGCTAATGAATTTCAAATTCCTTTTTAATTGGTTTACTGAAATATAATTTAGCAATATCAAATATATCCACTTAATATTTACAACATAATGGATTTCAGTGTGTTTATAGAATTGCTCAAAACTACTATTCTAATCTAATTTAGAGAATTTTTAGCATCCCACAATAACCTCTGAATGAAATAAGCCAGATAAAAATATAAATACAGATTGTGTATCATTTATATAAATTTCTAAAATTTATACCTTAGAACAGAGGCTGCCAGCTTTACAACTATATCCCAGAAGCCAAAATCCATGGTTCTATCTTTTGGTAAATAAAGTTTTATTCAAACACAGTTCTGTCCACTTATTTATACACTATTTAAAGGTACTTTTTTTTTAAAAGGTACTTTCTCGATACTACTGTAGAGTGGAACTGCATGGCCTGCATACACTGAAACATTTATTCTCTGGCCACTTCAAGAACAAATTTTGCTGCCTGTTTAGTGCATATGGGCAGAGCAGATAAGCATTTGTTTATCTGGGTAGGCAAGTGGAGAATGAACAAGGGAGGGGACACAGTGTACAGAGGCATTCCTGAGGATGAAAAACATTCAAATTTTGGTTGTGGTGTTGATTCATAGATTGACATACATTTTATGATTGTAAAAATCTTGTTCTTAAATACATGCACTATATTGTATATTAATTAACCTTAACTGTCTTCCTAAAAGAAAGATAAAATTTTACATCTGTAGTATAACTTTCCTTTCACCTGTCAAAAACTGACTACATAATTTTTGTTTGTTTTAATTTTTTTTCAGGAGCCAGGGAGATGCCTTAGTAGAATAAGTGCTTGCCTGGCAAGCACAAGATCCGCAGTTCAATCCCCAGAACCAAAAAAAAAAAAAGAAAAGAAAAAAAGAAAAGAAAAGAAAAAATGAAACCAACTTTTTTTCAACTTAACTGTGCTTACAAAAATATACTCATATTGGTTAATAGATTGCAACTTATCCTATACAATTTCAATCAAAAATGTGATAACGTGGTTTCAGATTTTTAAAAACATTTGCAACCTGCGTTGTTTTCATCTATTACAAATGTAGAAAAGATCTTTTATCAAATGCTGCTCAAGAAGGCAACAAAATTGACTATACTATTGATTTAAAATATGAATTAAACACTCATAATTAAATGTTAAATGAATTCTCTATTACCTGAGCTTGACATTTTGTTCAACAAAAGATAAAATATTTTATGTAGAGAGATGACAAAAGAAAGTATTTGTTTCAAACTTTATCATATAATTATGAAGAAAATCTATTGAAGTGTTTACAACAATAATAAATTATTTTAGCTGATTCACTAATAAATTTCTGGTGTAATATCAAAAATCTAACAAAGACCAGTGACTTAAAATTTTGAAAATAAAAAAATTACCGTTCTTATCTTTAATACATATCATAATACTTGGTGCCAATGCTGAACTTATAAATGATGTATTTTGTCTGTATTTGTACATGCATGTTATCAACTTACTACCTAAAAGTACTGAAAAGAACATGCGCATGTCATACTCATTCATTTATTTAAAAACTCTTCCAAGTGCCTAGAATGATATGTGCAATGGAATCTCCCTTGTCAGATACAAGTTTATGAAATCTAAATATAGATCAATGTTTCAGATGAAAACATCTAAATTAACTTACACTATATGTGTAAGAATAGACACCTGATTTTAGAGTCTTATTATCAAAATGTAAAATATTTCATTAATAAAGTTTTATGTACATAGTGAAATCATCACACATTGGATACTTAAATTTTATTAGGGGCCAGAGAGATGGCTCAGTAAAATAAGCACTTCCCTGGCAAGCGCAAGGGCCT
>NW_004524592.1:26376700-26385351 GCF_000260255.1 Octodon degus | reverse complement strand
AAATGGTGCTGGAAAAACTGGCTCTCTACATGCCGAAAACTCAAAATGGTGACCCAGGTCTATCACCATGCAGTAAACTAAAGTCAAAATGGATTAAAGATCTAAACATTAAAGCAGAGACACTAAATCTCCTGGAAGAGAAAGTGGGAGGAACTTTTGAAGACATAGGAGTAGGCAAAGAGTTCATGAACAGAAATCAAATCACATGGGAAATATTTGAAAGAATTAACAACTGGGACCTGCACTTACTGAGAATTTTTTTCAAGTCTAAAGGAATTATCAACAAAGTGAAAAGACAACCCACAAATATGAAAAAAATCATGACAAATAAGTACCCAGACAAAGGTCTGCTCTCTAGAATTTATAAACTAAAAAACAGTAAGTCCCAAAAATTTAAAGACCCAATCCAGAAATGGGCATCTGAGGTGAATACTCACTTCTCGGAGGAAGTAATTAAAGAAGCGAATAAATATGTGAAGAAATGCTCCACATCACTAGCCATGTGCATAATGCAAATTGAAACAACACTGAGATATCATCTCACCCCAGAAAGAATGGCTATCATAAAGAAATCAACCAACAACAAATGTTCGAGAGGCTGTGGGGAAAACGGAACCCTTCTCCACTGCTGGTGGGAATGTAGACTGGTACAACCATTATGGAAATCAGTGTGGAGACTCCATAGAAAAGTTGTACTGGAAATCCCATTTAATCCAGCTATTCCTCTACTGGGAATTTTCCCAGAGGAACTGAGCACAGCATATCATAGTGATATATGTGTGCCTATGTTTATAGCAACACATTTTGTGATAGCCAAATCTTGGAAACAACAAAGATCCCCATCACCTGAGGAATGGTTGAAAAAAGATGTGTTATTTTTACACAATGCAATATTATTCAGCTATTAAGAATGATAAACTCAAAGCCTTTATATTGAAGTGGATGCCACTTGAACATACACTCATAAGTGAAATAAATCACATACACATGTGTAAATATTATATAGTTTCCCTACTATAAGAACTCAAATGAAGAAATACAAATAGAAAGGTATAATACAAGTAAAAGGAAAGCAGGATCTCAAGGACTAACTCACCAAGACTGGGAAAGGAGAAGAGCTAGGAAATATGAATAAGTCAAGCCATACAATTATATGTAGAAGATGGGCAAGGCAATGATCCTGAGAATCTTCAGAAGATTTTTTAATCCAGCAGGTAATTGGAAAGATTCTCACCCTGACTAACTATATATATTGATACCTGTGTACTAAGCTACTGCACTGCAGATGGTATTTTGTAATAGTAATTTCATGCTTGGAATGCCTGTCATTCTGGTCTTATGAATATGCACTGTTTGTCATGACATGCTAGTTGCTGCTATGATGTCTCTCGGGTAGATGACTGTTCAAAAAGAAGGGAGTGGTGAATGAAAGCAAGAGACAGGAAAAGGAATATTGCGGGACTGTCCTGCTTCAAGGTTGTATATGGTGAGATTTTTGGACTTGTGTGTAAACATAAGAAGTATATAATTCTTTATGCCTAATTTAAAATATATTTTAATTTTTAAATGTTTTTTCATATTCTGTAAGGACTTAAAGTTCAACATATCAATACTTGATGAAAAATACCTGTTCCATGATATGCCTAAGATGTTTGATATGCAGACAGATAGCGAGGTTAAGCTTAACAGCCTAAGTTGTATGGTAATAACAATAAGCTTGTGTTCTGGATGGTTAAAACCTACGTTTGCAGACCAAAATTGGAGAAAATGGAGGGCTGCAAGGAAAGCCAACATTTTGGCCCTAGCCTTCTAAGGTCAATTAATACTCAGGACATATGAGAACTTGTACTGTAACGACATGTAACTCCGTAGTGTCCCAAATTTTCTGATCAAGGAGTTTATGGGGCCAAAGAGGAAAGTGATCAATGATGTAGAGTGTACCTAAGGAGAGTCACATGGTGAGAAATCATTCTCTCAGGCTTTCACAGAGAGCACATTGGCCAAGCAATGGCCGTGACTCATCCACATGGCTGACACTGACAAAGGTTCTACAATCTGAGGTACAGAATCTCAGAATAAATCCTGAGGGGATTTCACCGACCTTATCAGACCCGAAAGCTACAACTCTTGTTGCATAGGTCCTGCTTTACCTTGGTCTTAACCATCCAGTAGAAAAGTATAAAAATGAAATATAAGAAGTAAAGCCATGCTGTTATGTTGAGCTGTAGGGGACTCAAATCAACAATTTCTGCATTGCCAGTCAAGCAGAAGACCCAATACTATTATGGGCTACTGGACTCTTTTAGAATATTTTGCTGAGTTTACATACCTATAATATTCAAATGATGGAACTTAGCAAAAAAAAGATTATACAGATGAATGTCCATTTTTTTATCTGTGTATTCAAAGTGATTAGGATAGATATATAGTTACATTCTCTTAATGAATAGAGTGATTTGTTCTAATGGTGTTTGTAAATAATATATCATGTCCGCATCTTGCACAGCAAGTAACCACTAGGAAGAACGTATGCTCTGTGTTAATTATTGAAACTGTCCTACCAATTTGATTTGAAACTGTCTCATTGCTATTTGTTTATCAATAAAATTATGGAAAAAAGATAAAAACAAACAAACAAAAAGAAAACGTGATTATATGATTATATGCCTAGAAAAAAATACTTACTGAAAATATCTTTCAGAATAATAATTCTACTATTTGTCATTAAAATAACTTAAATATTAATATAGACTACTGGTTGGAAAAAATAAAAACTGATGTTGGAAAGGGGGGAAATGGTGACATACAGCAGGAATTTTGGAGCTCAAGGTGAGGGACAGAGAACATTTGCCAGGCTAAAGCTGACACACATGGGGTCAGGACATTTTGCAGAGAACAACCTCCCGCTGAGGGCTACTGCACTGTGAACTGGAAGGCTGTTCACATGCTCAGGTTGTCAGCAAGTGCTGCACAGCTAGGACATCTGCTGACTCCCAGCGACAGGAAGCCAAGACATGTGTGAAAGGGTACCTGCCCCGAGTCTGTCTGGCACAGCTGCCTGTGGCCGGCCTGTCTGCTGAGAACGAGTGAGTTTAGGTGTATGAATGGTTCCTGACCTGGGAAAGGTCCAGCACAACTGCAGCCACTGTGTTGGTTGGCACCTTACAAGTGACACTGGACTTGCTGCCGGGGGGCAGTGCAGGAGTCTGAATTCCCTCTGTGTGTCCTATGTCAGAAGGATGTGCACACTGATGTTCTGCCCAAGGTAAGAATGGAGCTGTGATGGTTTGTGTCCAGATGGTCCCCCAAAGCCTCCTGTAGTCCTAGGTTTCTCAGAGGTTGGAGAATCTAGTTTGTAACTGATTCAGGGTCCCATGTTTTGGATTAAGGGTAGGAGTGCTACCCAGCTGTGGGGTGGGTAGCCTGGAAAGAGGTTTGTCTCTCTGTCCTCCTCCTCTCTTGTTGTTTTTGGGGTCTCTCCTTGCCATGAGCATTTTTCCCTCCACCACACTAGCTTGCTGTGGACCCAGCTGACTACTGACTGACACCTCTACAAACTCTGAGCTAAGTAAACCTTTCTTGCCTTAATATTGAGCACCATATATTTTTGTCTCAATAATAAAAAGTGATTGGCAGCTGACTTTACTCTTTTATATGAAAAAAAAATGTTTTGCAAAGACCAAATGCCTTAGCATTCTTTAGCAATCAGGCAACACATGGGGTAGAATTGCAGCATAACCATAACTATAACGGAAAGCTTAACTGTTCTGTGATTTTTATAAGTTTTAGGAAAAAGAATCTAAACTAGTCATTCTTTAGTAAAATAGGGAATAAAGGAAGTGGTGCATAAGAGTTGGTAGAGTTTTCTCTATCCAGCAAAAATAAGTCAGGTGAAAAACTAAATAATAGAAGTTAAAAATATAATTTATAAAGTAAATCTCAACAATATTATGACATATTTAAGTTACTAAACACGAGTACAATTTGAGTCCTGGATGAGTTTTCTATACAGATTCATACAAAAATGATGAAGTTGTTTAGTTGTGTGCCTCAGAAACTGATTCTTACACACGTAAAGAAAATTCTACATTTCAGCATGTGCATGTATAAAATGAAGAAAGAGACAAAAGAAAAGTAATGAGTGAGATTGCTGCTATAGATTTCTCATGCAGTTCTGGACTTGCTAACAGAAGCAGCTGGGTAATGAAATGTGAGTGTGGCTCACAGAGCAAGCCCATCACCTTGGCGGCTTATCCCTGACCCCCATTATTTGAAAAAATAAACCTAGCCCTGTGTCCCAAAGTTGAGGGGAAAAAGACACTGATGCATGAATGTGTGGTGAAATTTTAAAAATATATATGCAATGACTCTTGGGAAATACACTATCTACTAGAACGGAACAATGAGACGAAGAAGAGGGAGAGACAGCCAGCAAGCCCTGATTTCACTCCTGAGAGTTGTCAGTGCCTGGCAGGTTTCACCATGTTCCCTGTGACAAAATCTTAGCTGGTTTCTATTTTTAAAGTCCCACTATGGCTCTGAAACAGGCTCGCTGCTTTTCTCTGTAAGAATTTTCTTATTACCTCTTCCCTGCTTCCTGAATATCCACAGTAAGCAAACTTTTGACAGTGTTTGTAAAAATTAACATTTCTCAGTTACGATTGCCTAAAAATTCAGCCACTATATCCAGACAAGGGGTGAACTCATTGGGAAAAAGTCTTCAAAGGCAAATCATTTTTCCAGGCATGTGTATCCTCAAGTATGGACTGCACTGCATAGCCCTTTGGCCATAGATATTCCCTATTGTTGGGGGACCTTATCTCTCGAGTCATACTTTTTCTCTCCTTACAAAGTAAGCCCCTTCAACCTAAGAAAATGATAACCTCGTCTGCTTGTGCAAGTACTCTGCAATGTGTAGATAATTGGCATCTTAAAGATCTACAGTTAAACTTTGATTTTATTTGTGTAGTATTTCTTTGATTGTTAAATTAAGACAATATTTTTAAAAACCAATGATTTCATATGAAGCTCTACATTTCTAGTTTCTCTTCTAGAACTGATCTTCTCACAGTCCCAGGTCAGAATCCTTCCTGGCATCCTTGCAAGAGCTGAGCTGGGCCTCTGCTTTTGTGTATGACATTCTACTGCTTCAGTCTTTCCCAGGAATACCTCACTCAGCTCACTCTCTGTCAGATCCCAGTAGGACGATGGTTCTGGGGTCTCCAGACAAAGCATCCAGAATGCTGAGGAATCTGAGAGCTAATAATGTGTGTGCCTGTCACAGTTCCTCTTCTCTCTTTGCTGGGACAAATACCCAGTGCCCAAAATAAAGGAAGGAAAGGTTTATGTAGCTCACAGTTCATGGATGTTTCAGTCCATACTCGACTGGCTCCAAGGCAGAGTGACACACTGCAGCAGGCAGCAATTCATGGTGGCAAAAAACAGAAAGAGCAAATGGGAAGAGTAGTAGCAGCAACAATGGCAACAGAGAGCAAGGCTGTCTGTGTCTCATGTTATGTTCAGGCTATTGCCCCAGGCTGGGTGTAGCACTCACACCCATGACCCCAGCAGTACTCAGACCCATAATCCTAGCCTTAGATCGTAAATTAATCACAAACTGTAAAACTGCACCTCAATGATTTCATGGGGCTTTGGGGTACAAAGTTTACCTTTTCCCTTTCTAAAATGATGAGCCATTGAAAAATAGGAAGAAAAGAGTTCTTGAAAAAGAATAAGGAAGCCAAAGTTGAAAACCAGCTCTCATTTTAATAAAAAGTGGTTAAAGAATGTGGACTTAAATGTGTGCTCCAAGGTAACTGTAATTATGCTTCCACCACCACTAACCACCCCTCACCCTGAACATCTAGACCACGAGGTGGCCCACGAGGCTCCCGCATGTGCTAGGATCCACATTCTGTACAAATCTCTGGCAGAAGGGGAGGCAAATGAGAGTTCACCTCCTGGGATTCTATTTTCTTTTCACCTTTGTTCTAACTAAAAAGCAAAACTTAGATGATAAATATCATTAAAAAATATTTTGCCAATCAATTCATTCTTTATCCAGGTTGCAAGTGTTATGTGGAGAGATCCTACTGAGAAAATTCCACATGGAAGCACATGGCCAGGAGTGTGGCATTTTTTTAAAGCAAATTAATATTTACTACCAAAAAAATGAATAAATTCTGAACCTGTTAAAGTAACATTATTCTACAAACAGTAAGTGAATTTTTACCAATTCTTTATGTTTATATCTGGTAATCTAAACAACTAATTGGAAGACAATATTATGCAATATAACAATTGTTGAATTATTCTCTTTAGTGAAATTCTGTATCATTGCTAATTTTGTTTACTATTTTTTACTCTTAAAAGAAGAAAAAAGAGAAGATATTGGCAGAAAATTTTAATCACCTATCAAATTCCCTTTTCCAAATTAAAATAATTTTCTTTTCATCTGGGCACATTACCACATAAGTACAGGAACAACTTTCCTGTTTAAGCAAGTGGAGAAGTCTAGTTACTATTAGTCAGATAAAATTGGATACGTGATATGGAACTTCTGAGAAGCCTTCTTGCAGACGTGGAGCTATTGTATCCATCTGTAAACACTTGTCCCATCTCCTGTTACTTGGGACAGAGATGCAATGCCTGGAAATTCATCAGCCATCTTGGAACAATATGGAAAAGCAGGAAGGAAGAACCCCAGGACCCCATGAGGCTGTCATACTGGTGCTGTAATAATTTATAGAATTATTTCATCCAAGGGAGAAAAACATACATTTAATTTTATCCATTGTAACTTAATATTCTTCTGATAAAACTGAACATAAAACCTACTGGATAGAGTTCCAGATTAAATAAATCATCCCAAAGAAAAACAGCGAAAATTGACATGAAAAAAATTCTGCATCATATTAAGTACAGAGCAAAGCTTAGGACCATTTAATGTCCCTGTCAGAGAAATATTCAGTTTCACATATAATTTCAGAGAGTAGCCTGTACATCCAGAGCAGAGGGGCTCACTGCAAACCATCACGAGCCTTTCTGCTGTTCCACTCTGTCTTGTGGCTCCATTGTGTCTTCAGTGAGGCTCAGAGTAATGTTAACACCATGAAACTCCTAACATACCTCTTTCTTTCTTAACGTTTCCTAATGGCAAATCTGTTTCTAGAGTAAGGCAAAAGTCTTTGACTATGCCACAGAAGCCCACTATTGTAGATTAATGCCATCTTGCCCCCATTCCATGTCCTGCCTTACCTCATCTGACATTCCACATGCCATGCTGTCACTCAGTTTTACAGTTTTACTTTTCTTACTTTTCATTTAAAATACCTTCTTCAGGTAGCACAGGCTGAGTATCACCTCAACTTAGTTTTCTTCACCTTATAACTATTTCTTCACCTCCCTTTCATAGGGCTAGGATTAGGCGCTTGTTTAGATAAAGAATTTGTGTGATTTTTATGCACACAATGTCAGAGAGGGATGAAACCATGCTCCTGTCTTCAAGGCTTGCCCTTTCTCATGGGCACCACTGGGGCAGGTGGTCTTGCTGGCAGTGAGCGCCACTGCTTAAGGAAGCCAGAGTGCTGAGAGGAGGGTGGCCCTGAAGAGCATCCCTCCCCTCATTGTCAGATATCAGGAGAAGTGTGCCTCTCTGACCTTCTCTGAATAATTGTAGCCTCTACACACTTTAACCTGCCCTGAGTGGGATGTGTTTCATGTTTTTAGAGCTTGCTTATTCACATTAAACTCCTCTTTCTTATAGAAGCTTCCTGTGATACATTTCAAATTCCTTCATTTCTTATATGTGTTTAATCTAAATGTTTCTGAAGGCTTCTGTGCATTTCTGTGTCACATGTACTATGAAAAATTTTAGCTTACTTATTAGCCTAATTCCACAAGATTATAAACTACTGGAGGACAAGGCCAGTTGTTCATGCACTAAGTACTATATTAGTCTTCAGTAGTTATCCAACAAAGACCAAAAGAACATGCTTGTAAGTATTTGAAGATAATGCATTGCCATATATTATAATATAAAACAGTAAGACTGACCATGAATTTTATTATTAAAGCATAAAAAAGAAAAATAAGTTATTTGTGATGGCTATGAGCCTCAAAGTTCAGTTTAGATGTCTGTAGTAAGAAGGCACGAAATATTTGGAAAACTGTATTAATTCAATGATATCTTGAGCAGAACTGATAGATAATGTTGCTTGCAGAATGGTTATTAAGGAGCATCCTGGGGATGAACAATCATAGAGGTAATGGAGAAGAAGCAGGCCTGGAAATCAAGCCATGATATAAGCTACATGGCTGTTTTGCTCACTTTCTAGATTCTCAGAATAGTTCTGAGTTGGGAAAGGATGGCAAATCTCTAAGCCCATTATTAGTAGCTGTGGGATGCAGGCTCCCCAAGGACAGCTGCTGCCTGCAAGAGGGACCTCCTTAGTGACCGGTCTAAGACTTCCACATAGCAGCACCAGCCTGAGCCAAAGTGAAGCTGCAACCCAACCAGCTCTGGTCCTTTCTTTTTTTCTTTTTCTTTTTATTTTTTTTTCTACAGTTTTATTGATAAACATATAGCAATGAGACAGTTTCAAATCAAATCGGAAGTACAGTTTCAACAAATAATACACTGCATATATTCT
>NW_004524592.1:26374042-26376323 GCF_000260255.1 Octodon degus | reverse complement strand
AAAAAAAAAAAAAAAAAAAAAAAAAAAAAAAAAAAAAAATTATTATCACTTGTCCCACCAGTTTCTTTTGATTTTTTTTTAAACATAGCTCCTAGAAAACTTGAAATTACATAGAGGCGGTGCTTACAATTTGCTTCTGTTGAGCAGCCCTAAGTCTATCACTCATAGGCATGAAACTGGTTTTCTAGAGGCAGTCATCAAGTAACAACAACTTCTGCCAAAGCATCAGGGGACTGACAAGCAAGCATTCTCCAGCGAATGGCATGAATATCAAAGGCTCACATTGTCCTCAGTGAGGAACATGAGAGAGTTTGAGGGACACTACATGACTGGTCACCTATGAGGTCACACATACCACCTTCCCACTGCCAGTCATGTCTGCAGGACAGGCTCCTGAAGAATCTATGCCCTATGTCCTTACCTAAAATGTATAAACTCCTTACCCACTGAGTAGGAATTTCTGCCGCTTTCCAGGAACCCCCAGACCCAGTCCTAGCCCAGGCCCGGTGAGTGTGTGGGAGAGTTTCCGGCTACCCTGCACTGGCGGGACCTATTACTGGTCCCAGCCCAGACACAGAAGGTGTGAGACCCTCTTCTACCCCCTTGGGATGCCCCCCACCACTCTACAGCACCTCCCCCACCCCAGCACTGAGTAGGAATCTCTGCCTCATTCTGGGATCTCCCAGAGCTAGTCCTAGCCCAAGCCCGATCTACACCTGAACTTCAGTACCTGCTAAGTTTATAACTACAAGGAAGATCTACAACAAAGGTCAGAAGACAGCACTACACAGAATGATGAGAAGGAACAAAATGCAACCTCAAAACCCCAGGCCACCCATAACAAGTGCAGAGGACACTAACACAGAACAAATTGGGAATCACACAGCTGAAAGCAAAGAATCAACAGCTTCTGAAATAAGAAACAGCTGCAGAAAGGTATAGAGGAATTCAGATTGGAAATAAAAAAGAAATCCCTGAATTAATAATATCTTCAGTAAAGAATCAAATGCAGAAACATATGAAGGAAACCCAATGCCCACGCAGAACAAGTGCAGAGGACACTACCTCGGCTCAAATGCATGAATTAATAGCATCGATAGTAAATGGGCAACAGCAGAAAGTTATAGAGGAACTCAGAGCGCAATTCTTTTCTGAAATAAAAAAAGAATTCTCAGAACTCATAGAATCTGAAGTAAAGAAGCAACTACAGAAACATAGGGAGGAAACCAAATCTGAAAAAAATGCAGTAAAAGAATTTATAACTGCTTCTAAAGAAGACATTGATAAAAAAATAGAGGAGATTAGAAAAATGACGGATTCTTGAATGAGCAATACAAGATAGAAATGAAGCATAGTAAAAGAGACATAGAGGGAATTAAAATCTCTATCACAAGCTTGCAAAACCGTTTCAGTGAAAGTGAAGACAGAGTTTCAGATCTTGAAAATGCTGGTGCAGCTAGTGAAAAGGTAAGAAAGGATCGCTTAGAAACAACTATGATGGAGGAAAGAATAATCCATCACCTGCAGGATGATGCAAAGATGAACAATGTGAGACTAATAGGCTTCAATATGAAAGAAGGAGTCAATACAAAGGACATCAAAATAATATGGGCAGAAGTAATAGCAGAAAACTTCCCAAATATGAGGATACAATCTGACGTTCAGGTAACTGAAGCATACAGAATGCCAAGTAACCTCAACTCAATGAAAAACACACTGAGACATATAATCATCAGGATCCCAGAAATTCAGCACAAGAATAATCTACTGAAAACCGCTAGAGAAAAGAAGCAGACCACATTCAAAGGAAAACCCATCAGAATTATGGCTGACTTCTCTTCACAGACCATGCAGGCAAGAAGAGCATGGAGCAGAGTACTTCAAGTCCTCTATGAAAACAAATTCCAGCCCAGACTACTATACCCTGTAAAACTCTCTATCAAGTTTGATGGAGAAGTGAAACATTTCATGACAAAGAACAGCTAAAGAATTTCATGAAGACAAAGCCAACCCTACACAGGCTACTGAAAGATATTCTAGAGAGGGACCAAAATGATCAAAACTCCACGAACGAGATCAGAAGCAAACAACTAAATAGGGCAAGCAATTAAACACAGGAGAAAAAGAAGCAAATGACAACAGGTAAATAACATGTCAATCATAAGTCAATACATCTCAAAGCTAACCATCAATGTAAACTGACTAAGTTCATCAATTAAGAGAAATAGACTGGCACAGTGGATTAGGAAACAAAATCCAACAATATGCTGTATACAAGAAA
>NW_004524592.1:26360293-26361668 GCF_000260255.1 Octodon degus | reverse complement strand
CGATTTGATTTGAAACTGTCTCATTGCTATCTGTTTATCAATAAAACTTTGGAAAAAAAAGAAAATGGGGGACTGGGAACATATGACAACAAAGAGTATATTTTATAAAATACTATGGTATAATATATATTCTATTTCCTACTAAAGTCAAATACTCCAAAGCAACAGAACAACAAAATTACCCTAGAGACACAAAACTTAGGCTGTTTCTAAAAATATTAATTACAAAAATACAAATAAGAAATAAAATTAAACACACACACACACAACATATATCCCCCACAAATCACAGTTTCTAATTCAAGACTTGTCAAACTAAATACTTATGAATTTTTTGAAAAGCAGAGAAAGAACTCTAAGACAAAAAATACATGTTGAATGATCAAAAATATGCAAAGTGAAGATAAAATTAGAGCATATGAAGAATATTTTTATAATTTTAATATTGGTAATCTAAGCAATAAATACTATTCAAAGTTAAATATACTGTGTTCCTAAAGATGACTGCAAAAGGAAATGTTGCTATTTGGAGGGTAGAAACCAAAATAGACGCTGGAGGCAGAAAATATTAATGCGGAGAAGAATTCATGAGCTACCTGTTGAAGAAGACCCAAGCAACACTTATTATTGTTCTTAGAGTTTTTCATCAAGACACATTTCATCTTATTATGCATTGGAAAGAGATATGATTCCAACATTCCTTATTTAATATATATCAATATTTTATAAGTGTGTATGATTTCTAGAATTTTTTTAAGAATTTATAAGTACTAGAGACTTATCTTTGTTTTAGCAAAGGCCAGTTACACATGGACTTTGTGTTTTACTTGGTACTATCTAATAAAAGTAAAAATAAATAAGGAAAAAGTAATAAATGTTAAGGAACAAATGAATATGTAGAGGTAGGTTGTACAACTTTCAGCAATATTGTTTGGAAAAAACTCCATGAAAAGGTGATATTTGAAGAAGTCCCTAATGGCACGACGTGTCTGGAGGAAGCAGAAGTGGTTTTGTTTTGTTTTTTACTTTTTTATTTCAAGCCATGATCATTTATTGATTTTATTTTTTTTCCATAATTTTATTGAGAAACAAATAGCAATGAGACAGTTTCAAACCAAATTGGTACGGCAGATTCAATAATTAACACATTGCATACATTCTTCCTAGTGGTTAATTTCTGTACAAGATGTGGACATGATATTCTATTTACAAACACTATTAGAACAAATCATTAAGAGAATGTAACTATATATTTATCCTAACCATTTGGAATACACAGATACAAAATGGACATTCATCTCTATCCCCTTTTTTTGTTAAGTTCCATTATTTGAATATCACAGGTGTGTTAACTCAGCAAAATATTCTAAAGCAG
>NW_004524592.1:26359411-26359910 GCF_000260255.1 Octodon degus | reverse complement strand
ATCACTTTCCTCTTTGGCCCCATAATCTCCTTGATCAGAAAATTTGGGACACTACCGGGTTACATGACATTACAGTACAAGTTCTCATATGTACTGAGTCTTAATTGACCTTTGAAGGCTAAGGCCAAAATGTTGGCTTTCCTTACGGCCCTGCTTTTTCTCTAATTTTAGTCTGCAAACTGAGGTTGTTAACCCTCCAAAAAGAAGTTTATTGTTATTACCATACAACCTAGGCTGTTAAGCTTAACCTTACTATCTGCCTGAATATCAAACATCTTAGGCATAACATGGAACAGATATTTTTCATCAAGTATTGATATGTTGAACTTTAAGTCCTACAGAATATGATGAAAAAAACATTTGAAAATTAGAATATATTTTAAAAAATAGGCATAAAGAATTATATAATTCTTTTTTTTCTTTTCAAAGTTTTATTGATAAACATATAGCAATGAGACAGTTTCAAATCAAATCGAAAGTACAGTTTCAACAAATAATA
>NW_004524592.1:26328106-26358193 GCF_000260255.1 Octodon degus | reverse complement strand
TATCAGTATATATAGTTAGTCAGGGTGAGAATCTTTCCAATTAACTCCTAGTTTAAAGAATCCAGAAATGGTTTTGAAAAAAGAAGAAAAGAAAGAGTGAAGATATAAAATTCAACAATTTAACAACAGGCAATTATTTAAACAGTAAAATGCAGAGGCAAAGAGTTCTCCAAAATTTAAAACATAGCTAAAATAAAAAGGATTCTGCACAGAAAAGTAAACAAACACACCAAATAGGAGAAAAGAGGCTGAGGAGATAGCTCAGTGGCTTAAGTGCCTGGTTGGCAAGCTCAAGGTCCAGAGTTGATTCCTGGTACCGGAAAAAATATCAGAATGAAAGAAAAATGCATGCAAATCCCACAAGTGATAAAGGATCAATATATAAAATCCATAAAGAATACACACAGTGACAGAGTGAGAAAATAAAAAGCTGAATTTACAAATGGGCCAAAAACCTGAAACAAATTACCAACAGGTACATAGAAAATTGCTCAGCATTACCGGTCTCAAGCAAAATGCAAATCAAATCTGCAGTGACGTAACATTACACTTGTTAGAAGGGTGATTGCCATCAAAAGACAAGAGATAGCAAGTGCTGGAGAGGACGTGGAGAAAAAGAAAACTTCTGGCCAGAATGCAAAAGGCTTTGAGGACAACAGTATTAAAACATCTCAAAATATTAAAAATCAGGGCTGAAGATATAGCTCAGTGGCACAGCACCTGCCTGGGAAGCACAAGGTCCTGATTTCTTTTTTTTTTTTTTTAACTTGATTATTTTTTTATTAATTTTATTGAAAATCAATAATTACATATCTTTAAAAATTGTAGACAAATATTGAAATGTGAAAGATATAAGATTTAGAAGAGTGATTTTTAGAGAAATATTTCTGAAATGAATACATCACATGAGATTAATAGATTGCACACTGTAAATAAATTATTTACAAACTTAAATGACTATAACAATAAAACTGTCCAATATAGAAACGAAGAAGAAAGAAATCACAGATCAGTAATATAATAGTTCACTCTGTGTCAAAATAAAAAAACTAACAGTCATATAATTAGAATTCTCCAAGTGGAAAGGGGTAGGCAATAAATATTTAAAGATTTAAAATTTCTGAATCTAGTTGAATTTATAACACCACATTTCCAAGAAAAATGAACCTTTTGCACAAGAAATTTGAATAAAATTGTAACAAGATACACAAAAATGAAATTGCATGAAACTTATTGTAAAGAAAAAAATCATTAAAGCATATACTTAAAAAATATTAGCTATGGAAGAACAAAATTAAATAGCATCATATTCCACATTAGAAAGAAAAAAAAGATCAAGTGTGCAAGAAACTAGACTAATTAAAGCACTGAAAGAAAGAAAAAAAATCTGTCCTCTCTGAATTTTATACTTAGCAAACATACCACTAAAAATTAAAAGTAAAATATTTTCCAGTTATACAAACTTCAAATATTCTAATAACTTCAGACATAGCATATAGGAAATAACAAAGAGCATAATTCAAAAGGCCAGAGAAGTTGCAGTATGTTCCTGGATGAACAATAAAGAGCTCTCAAAATGGTAGTTGTGCAGGACTATATAAAATATATTAGATGAACCCTTATTTAAAGGTCATTAAAGATTTCTATGAAACAGTATCGATCTTATGTCAGGTTATACATGTATTTTTCCATTTCCTGTTGACTTTACATTACTTCTTCCCTGTCTTTTATACATACAAACATATATATATATATATATATATATATATATATATATATATATATATATATATATATACATGAAAGTCCTGATTTCAATTACCAGAAACAAAACAAAACCCTGCAAAGCAAACTGCCACATAGTCTAGGGATCCCATGGGGTGGACCCAAAGGACATGGAGGAGCATGCTGAAAATATCCACTCCCATCTTGTGTGTCCCAAAGCAGATAAAGTCCAAAATTATAAAAACAAATACTATAAAATCTTAAAAGACAAGGAGATGTTGTCACTGCACCAACATGGAAGAAGTTGGAGGATACTGAGTGAAATAAACCAAAAACAGAAAAGCAAATACTGTGTGAGTTTACTTATGTGTCATCAGAGTCAGACTCTCAGTTGCAGAGAGTAGAAGGGAAGGAATCAGGAGCCAGGATCGTGAGCACGTGAGGGGTAGCATTAAAAACATACAATTTCAGTTAGACATGTTAGAAATGAGCTGCCACACTCAATTTGTCTGTGCAGGTAATGAAGCACTCATACACCAAGAAGTCTTGAAAAGGCTTTTACTTTTGCAAGCTTGAAGTAGCAAATGTGCAGAACAAAGGAGGGCTGCTCCTTTTATTCCTACGGAGGAGAAGCAACTGACCTTTAAATTCCCTGCTTAATTCAAAGACTTACAATCTATCACAGCTGACTAACTTGAGTGGTGGAGGTGGTGGGGGTGCCTTACTGAGTGAGTTAGAGAGGGGCCAGAGGTTGGCACTGAAAAGTCCTTGGTTCTTACCATGAGGGAGGAGGTGGCAAGAAAAAAGGCACACAGGGTTTGGAATGGACAGTTCTTGGTTCTCTATATTGAAACTGGCTCTTTTCTGGGTAAAGATAAATAGTCACCATTTCCTAAAGCTCAGAATATTAATTGGAGGGAGGTGATAGTGGGGAATGAGTAGATGACCAGGTCACTTAAACATAAACGGAGTTGTTTTGACCTTGTGCTTTAACAGAAAATTCAAACTCTATTTCTCACAATTTCCACTATCTCATAGTTTTGTGTTTATTTTCTTCAAACTTAGTGAGCAAAAGTTCATTCTCTCTGTCTATTTCTCCATTGGGAGCATGTTAGGCAGATGAGACAGCAGGAATGTTTGGTAAAAGCCATCTCTAGGTGAGAATAAACAAATTGTAAAGCATACATGACCACAGCATGAGCACTGGCATGGAAAGAAGATCGGGAAAGCAGTCACATCCAGACACTGGAGGGATTGGAATACCAACTGTGATCAGGAAATTATCATCAGTTGGCACTTAGACTGTTTACAGGTGTAGCCAGAAACTATTAATAGGGGTCAGTGACTGGGGACATTTTTTGAAGTTTTGTCTGTGCTGTATTATTATTGCTTTAATATGTTTTGGGGTACATATTTTTGCTGAGTGTCCAAGGCCAGCTTAAAATGAGACCCGTGTCAATCAAAATTAACTCTTTTCTGCCAGATATCAAGGTCAGTGAAGGCTTTTTAGGCATTATTTGTGGGACCATGTGGAGAGCCTCTCAGCATCCTCCACCAGGATGGGTCATGATCTTGCTTGACCAGGTAGCTTCCTGTGGAAGTATACAAAACATTTCTCTCCTTGTTGACCCTCCTATTTAGCATACTGTGCGCTGGTTAACTCCTGTTCTTTAGGGTCCAACCATCTCTTTGTTCAGGGGTTGGGTGACTCACCAAACTTCTAAGATCCTGTAGAAAAGGTCCTCTCATGTTCTGGATCTTTGTTGACCTTGGAGGGCCAGGACCAAAACATTGGCTGCCTTCTTAGTCCACATAATTTTTAGTTTTGGTCTCTAAACCTTAACTGTTGAACATCTGTGAGATCAGTCATCTCTTTCAGATATCCAGTACCTTGAAATATATAGTATGACCAGATAAGTGTTACTTCTTTAATCAACTATAGTTGTCTTAGAAGATGAAACCTTGTGGAATGTTAACAGATAACAGTTATAAAGTTTTATAAAGAAAACTGGACATTAAGAACATAATGCATTATCATAACAATCATGACAGCATTATTTTGTTTATTTTCTATTCACTTATTTTTTGGCAGAACCGGGGATTGAACTCAGACCCTTGCCCTTGCCAGGCAAGCACTTTTTCTACTGAGCTATCTCCCTGGCCCTGACAGCATTATTTTAGAACCATTAGGTTTTCCTATTACTTCCAAAACACATTTAAGTTATTATATTAATATAAAATATCTTTTTAGTTGGTTATCTTTATCTAATTACAAGATCTTAAATGACATACAGAAAGTTTTACCTAACTTGTTATCTTTTAATGACTTTTACTAAAGTGATATTTCAGTAGAATATGCTTTATAGATTATTAATGCTTTACCCCTAATCATTATAATGAAATTTTCTCTACTGTGTAAGGTATAGGTAAATTATCATGCCACAGTCACATAATGTTCACATAACCATCATTATGAACAATGATAGTACAGAGTGATCAGTATGACAAGATGTTTCTTTTTCAGTCATGTACCTTAAAAGAATTATACATTTAGAAAAACATAATAATGCCTGGAAGTAGTTGTATAAATGGAATATCTACTATTATCTGTGTATAATAATTCAAAAGTCTTTCTTTGGACAAAGATAATGCACACACACATATATAATTATATTATATATAAAGTTAACTTATGATTTGTCATCTAAAATAATTGTTAAGGTAAGCAAGTTGGGACCGCTTAAACTTGGGAAACTAATATTTCATTTACTATGAAATTAGCAATAATTAGCATTACAGCTATATAGCAATCTTAAAACTTTATTGCTTTAGACATAGAGAGCTTAACCTCTTGCTTATAATCAACTTAAGTATATTTATATTAACTAAATGTATTTAATAACTACTAGAGTGAGGCACCATAACACCTTGGGAAAACTGGCCAAGTCACTCATCAGTGGAACAACTGGACACATTTTGGTTTAGCAGCAGTTTTTGTTAATCACAGAAAGGAACCTTGTTCAATAGTTTCCCATGGAAATGTCATCAATCTTTAAAATATCTTTAGAACTCTTTTTTTTTGGGGGGTGGGGGGAACCAAGGATTGAACTCAGACCGTTATGCTTGCCAGAAAAGTGCTTATTCTACTGA
The DNA here is from genome assembly GCF_000260255.1 of Octodon degus. Classification (NCBI taxonomy): domain Eukaryota; kingdom Metazoa; phylum Chordata; class Mammalia; order Rodentia; family Octodontidae; genus Octodon; species Octodon degus. The sequence continues at coordinate 26,353,318 of NW_004524592.1, read as the reverse complement.
GCCATCTCCCTGGCCCCTAAAACATCATTAGAACTCTTAAAAACTTAAGAAAAGGTGTTAATAACCACACACAGACTTATTAGCCAACACAAATGTATCTCATTTATACAAGAACAAAATGCCCAATCAAATTCAGATCAAGCTCTAAATGGAAGGACCAAATGTAAAGAGACAGTGAAGCAAAGACAGTTTAAATTGTATGCTTACAAACTTTAAGTCTTTTAGCTGCAAGTCCAGTGTGAGTCACTAGAAAGGGCCAAAAGCATGAGGAAAACCCTAGAGATTTCATCTTTTTATTTTTTTAATTTATCTTTGGAGAAAAATAATCATCTTTTAACTTCTTTTTATTTTATTTTATTGAGAAACAAATATCAATGAGACAGTTTCAAAACTGATTAATAGGACAGTTTCAATAATTAATACATTGTACATTGTTATCTTCTTAGTGGTTATCCATAGTACAAGATGCAGACAAAATATCCTGTCCAAACACTATTAGTACAAATGTTTCTTCTCATTGAATTAAGCGAAAGTAGCTGTATATCTCTCCTAACTATTCTGCATGTACAGATACAAAATTCACATATCAAAGAAAGCAGAACACACACGCACACACACACACACACACACACACACAAAAAAAAAAAAAAAAAAAAAAAAAACATAGGAGGTATTAGGCTCTTCTACTCTCTAATTCTCTGCCTTTTGGTAACCAAAGGAAAACATTAGAAGTCTCAGTTGTCCCCTTTTTTATATTTAGCCAAGCTTTTAATTTTAAAATAATTATAATTTTGGTTATTCTTTCCTTTGGGCATTGAAGATCAAAAGAGAGAAGAGCTGAGACCTATGAAGGAGTGACAGGCAAGAGGAGGGGCTACACAGCCCCTCTAGTCTTTTTGAGTAGCAATGAGCCTTTAGAAGGAACAGGCTGGGCTCCACTAATCCAACAGGCAAACATGCATATGTTTTAAACTGTGTCCTCCACAAGCTTTTCCTAGACATACATAGAGTTTCCAGCTCTGCCATAAGCTAGCTGTCTTTCTAGCAAGAAAGACAGAAACTTTTCTTTGGCAAAACTTTTATCATACCAAATCCTCTCATGTCAAAAGTATGTCTCTTATACTTAAAACCTTCTTTATGTATTTTCTCCATCTCACTTATTATAAACTTTTTGCAACAAACTTGGCTGTTGCTGCCTACATTTTAAAGTGTTGTTCTCTCCCCTTGTTTTTCCTTTTTTCTCCTTTGGCCTCAGATTGCTAAATTTTTAAACTTGACTGGCTGCCAATAGACTTCCAAGTAACCTTGAATTGGTATCTGTATCTTAACCCATCATAGAGCAGAAAGAAGAGCAAGTTATCACTATAACTGTAATCTAAGAGTATACAGAATACAAGACATGTTTTAATTATATAAAATAAAAATGCTAACTTAAATTGGAGGACAAAAAATCAATTAGCTAAAATAACTAACCAATTCCTCCCCTGCCCAGGAAAATATCCTCAGGAGAAAGTGGAATTGAGCCCTCACTGGTCCCCTTTTGGTTCTTTGGGGAAATGAAAGATTTTTTTCAGCACCTTAGTAATTTTCTCCTGAACCAAGGATAAGATCGGTCTTTTCCCCCTGTGCAGCTGTGGCCACTGTGCCAGAGACTGGGTACTCCTTGGCTGGCACTGGCTCTTGCTGAGGTGGAGCTTCCAATCTGGGGATTTGGAGATTAAAGGATGGGACAGGGACTCCAGAGGGCTCCATGTGGAGGAAAAGACCTGAGGTGAATCCTTTTGTTTCTTATTAAGTCTCCAAGATTTTTAAATAAAAGAGGATAATCAATCTTTGATATCAACACAGGGCATAATCTATTTCCTCTTGAGGAGTTTTTGTTTTTCATTAACAAATTTAATCAAAAACTGGTGTACTCAATACTCCAATTTGATGACTCAGTGGAATAAGCACTTCCCTGGCAAGCTCAAGGGTCTGAGTTCAATCCTTGGTTCTGCAAAACAAACAAACAAACACTCCAATTTGAACTTTGGCCAGAAGAAAGAAGGGGTAAGGATGGGGATCTGTGACCAAATAAAACAGCAATATTCTATCATCTGAACTTTCTTTTCCTTTTGTCCATGGGTTATGGTCCAAAATCTACCATCAGTCCAAGGTTACTATCAGAGAGTATGTTTTTCCCTGAGCCCCTTGATTTCCTAGCGTGTCCTGACTGAGAGACACATTTATTTCCTACTCTGTTTTTCCCAAAGCCTGAGGCTCAATCTCCCACCTATCCTGAAACACCTTATTGCATGTTACTTCCAATATATGCCTGAGATCTTCTCAACCTCACCCAAGGTAACCAGTCTTACCTGAGACCATCCCTCAGCTGATGAGGCAGCACCCAGTCACCTCCAAGACTTTTCTTACCTTGGTTTATTCTCAGAGTTGCCTGGTCACTTGGGTTTCTTGCCCCTGACCTCCCTTTTTAGGCTTTTTCAGAATTCTTTGCAGGTTCAGAAGTCCTGGATGCAGGTTCTTGTCCAGGTTCCAATATACTTAGACTATGTGCTCTTTGTCTCCTGACGGCAGAAGTTCACGAGTCTGAGAAATCCTGGGCCACATGTTGGGCACAAAAATTACTGGAAATAAGCAACCAGACTCAATTTATCAGTGCAGATACTGAAGCAGTTAGACACCAAGAAAACTCAACCAGGATTTTACCTTTACAAAAAGGCATAAGCATGGGGTAGCAGATGTGCAGGATAAAGGAGGGCTGCCCCTTTCTTTCCAGATGCAAAGGAGCAGCTGACCTCTAAATTCACTGGCTTAATTCAAAGGCTTACAATCTATTGCAGCTGACTAACTTGAGTGGGTGTGGGAGTGCATTGCTGAGCAAGTTAGAGGCAATGGGGTTGGCAATGGAAAGCCCTTGGCTCTTATAAGAAAGGAGGAGGTGGTTAGAGAAAGGGGACTTGGGGTTTGGAATGGAAAGTTCTTGGTTCTTTATCTTGGAAGCCACCTGCATTCTGGGTAAAGGTAAACAGTCACTATTTCTTGGAGCTCAGGATATGTGTGTGTGTGTGTGTGTGTGTGTGTGTGTGTGTGTGTGTTCTGAGTAAATGGTCAGGTCATTGAAAACCAAACTGGAATTGCTTTGAACTTGTGCTTTTTTCTTTTTTTTAAAGAGGAAAATAAAAAACAAAAAAACTAGAACAAATAAGAGTAAAAACAGAAGCAAAGTAATATAAGATAGCACAAATGCTATAGAATTTCAGAGCAAAAATGGAATATTAGCAATGGGTGTGATATTGTGTGCTGTTATCACTGTTGCTCAGAAAGGCAAAAAGATAGAAAAAACTTGAAAGGGAAAATCAGTTAACATGTATACAGTGTAGCTGAGAAGATTGTACTACTAATTTCTATCAGTTTTGTGAGAGCACCAGTTAATGCTTAAATGTTTTACCTTGACTAACTCTATACGCTAATATGTGTAATCAGAGCAGCTACATTGAAGACAGCAATGTGCAATACAACAGCCAGAGGTGTGTACCTTCCATCTTGTGCTTTTTTGTAAACAGGAAAACAACCAATAAAGCAGGGTTTCAAAATAGACTAGAGAGTTCAAATAATCAATACGTTGTGTATGCATAGTATTCACCGTATAATATATAAGCATGTGATATTGTTCAAACAATATTAGGACAAGCCTTTCTTTTCAATGAACTAAGAGATACTAACCATTTTACCTCTCTTGTGTATAAATATATTTTCTCTTTGTCCCTTTCTTCCTTTCTCCTTTCCCCATCACAGGTTGTCTTTTCATTTGAACAGCTCCTTCTCAACTCACAATATCTATTGTACATCTTGGATATTATGTGTTCATTTAGTTTCTCACACTAGTGAGACAATGTGATGTGTATACATATGGATCTGATTTATTTCCCCTATGTATGGTTTTGAATGGTATCCATTTACCTATGAAAGTCTCCAATTTTTCCTTCTTTATGGCTGAGAAGTACTCCATGATATAAAAAGAATCTTTTTTTAAATCCATTCCTTAGTTGATAAGCATTTGAGTTGCTCTAAGATTTAGCTATTACAAATGTGCTATTGTAAACATGGATGCATATATATATATATATATATATATATATATTGCATATATATTATATATTGCTGTATTAAGATGTTTTTAATTGTTCTGGGAAGATACTCAGAAGAGGAGTAGCTGGATTGAATGGGGCCGCTGATCCTAGTCTTTTAAAGTGATCTCCACATTGATTTCCACAGCGGTTGCACCAGTCCACACTGCCATCAACAGTAGAGAAGAGATCCCTCTTCCCCTCAGCCCTACCAGGATTTGTTATTAGTTGTTTTCTTGATGATTGCCATTTCTGGGGTGAGATGGAATCTCCATGTCACTTTACTTTGTGACTCTCAAATAACAAATAATATTGAGCATTTTTTCATCTATTTATTTGCCATTTGATTTCTTCATGTGAGAAGTGTGTATTCATCTCAGATGCCAATTTTTGAATTAGGTCTTTGAATGTTGGGGTCCTTATTTTTTTTCCATTCTTATCTATGTCTGCCAGATTTGTACCTATTTTCCCTTGAAGTATATTTACTTTTTGTCTTAATATTTAGATCTTCGATGCACTTTTAATTTTGTTTAGTGCATGTTGGTAGACACAGGTCTAGTTTTAGTCTTCAGCCAGTTTTTCCAGCATGATTTATTAAAGTGACTTTCTTACAGTGAACATCTTCTGTTGCATTGTTACCGATAAGTTGGCTTAGTATGTTTGTAATTGTGTCTGAATCTTCTACTCATCTTCAGTTCTTATTTTTTACCAGTACCAGACATTTTATCATAGTAGGATTGTAGTGTAATTTCAAGTCAGGGATTGTGATGCCCTCTGACTTTCTTTTGTTGCCCAGAATTGCTTTTGCTTTTCTAGGTCTCTTCTGTTTCCAAATGAGTATTTAAAATATTTTTTCTCTAATTTTGTGAGGCATGCTAATGGTATTTAGGTTTAAATTGCATTAAATCTCTATAGCAGCTTTGGGAGTATGGCCATTTTCACAAGGTTCGTTCTTTCTATCCAGGAACAAGGGATATCATGCTTTTTTCTTATATCTGTTGATTTCCATTCTCAGAGTATTGTAATTTTCATGGTACAGATATTTATTTCTTTTGTTAACTTGAAAGTATTTCAATTTTAGATGCTATTGTGAAGGGTGTGCTTTCATTATTTTCTCTTTCTCTGTGTTCATTCCTTGTGTATAGAAATGCTATTGATTTTTAATATTTTAATTGATTTTTAAATGTTGAGTTTATATCCAGCTACATTACTAAATTTGGTTAATGAATCTATAAGCCTTTTAGTGGAGTTTTTGGGGCCTTCTATGTATAGTATTGTTATGGTTTGTGTCTAGTTCTCTCCACAAAGTCTCACACAGTCATGGGGTGGGGACTTCTACAGTTTGAGATTAACTCATGATCCACTGGGATTATGTGTCTTAGTATGGCTGGGATTGTGGGTGTGAGTGCTGCACCCAGACTGAGGTAGATAGCCTGAATGTAACATAAGAGACAGGGAGACAGACTTCCTCTCTGCTGCCATTGTTGGTAATACTCCTCCCTCTTGTTTTTTGTTGCTGACAGGAACTGCCCTCTGCCATGTGCCAATCTGTGTTGGAGCCAGCTGAGTATGGACTGAAACCTCCAGTGACCATGAGCTAAATAAATGTTTCCTTCCTTCATTTTGAGTGTTGGGTATTTGTCCCAGCAATGAGAGAAGAGTAACTGAGACAAATATCATGTCAACTGAGAATAATGATAATTTACCTTCTTCCTTCTTATCCTAATTCCTCTTATGTCTTTCTCTTGTATAATTACTCTGGATAATATTTCCAGAACTATATTGAATAGGAGAGGTGATAGTGGACAACCTTGTCTTGTTTCTGATTTTACAATAAAAGCTTTTAGTTTTTGACCATTAAATATGACGTTGGGTGCTTGTTTTTCATAGATGGTTTTTATCAGATTTAGATAAAGACAATCTATTACAACTCTCTATAAGGTTTTTATCATGAATGTTAGAGTTTGTCATTCCTGTTTTTTTGTATCTATTGGGATTATCCTTGATTTATGTCTTTGTCTCTGTTGATATGATATATTACATTTATTGATTTGCATATGTTGAAACATCCCTGCATCCCTGGGATGAAGCCAACTTGGTCATGATGTATAACCTTCTTGATGATTTGCTGCATTTTATTTACCAGTATCTTCTTGAGGACTTTTGCTTCTCTGTTCATTATGGAGATTCACCTATAGTTTTCTTTTTTGGTTGGCTATTCTCTGGATATGGAATCAGAGTGGTAATAACCTCCATAATGATTGTGTTTGTATTATTTCCCTTTCAATTTTGTTAAAGAATTTTAGCTTTAGTGGCATTAGTTTTCCTCTATATTCCTTATCGAATTTAACCATGAGGGGCTGGGGAGATGGGTCAGTAGAATAAGTGCTTCCCTGGCAAGAACAAAGGTCCTGAGTTCAAACCCAGTTCCAAAAAAAAAAAAAAATATATATATATATATATATATATATATATATATATATGTTCTCATAGTAGGTACTGGTGATCCTTTGGATTTTTGTAGGATCTATTGTGATTTCCATCTTTTCTCCACATTTCTGGAAATTTTGATTTTTTTTTCCTGTTTATGATGAGGTTTGTTTTATTTTATTTATTCTTTTAACAGTCCAACATTTCTATAGATTGCTTTTTCTGGTTTTTTTTTTTTTTGTGAATTGCATCAATTTCTACTCTTATCTTTATGATTTCCTCCCTCATATGAGCTTTGGATTTGATTTATTCTTCTTTTTCAATAAGTTTTTGGTTTAATATTAGGTTGTTTATATGAACTCATATTATTTCTCTGATATGAGAGTTTATAGCTATAAATTTTCCTGTTAGGATTGCTTTCTTAGAATTCTATTAAGTTTAGGAATGTTGTATTGGCATTATTTAATTATATATACTGTGTAATTTCATCTTTAATTTCCTCTGTGATCCATTGGTTGTTTAGAAGGATGTTGTGTACTGTACATATGTTTGTGTAGTTTTTGTCATTTGTTTTGTCTTTGATTTCCAGTTTCATTGTGCTATGTTAAGATAGTGCTAAAGGAATGATTTTACTTCCTCTATATTTACTTAAACACAGGCTAATATGTGGTGTATTTTGGAGAATATCATGTGTGTACCTGAAAAGAATGTGTATTATGATGTTTTGGGGCAGAACATACTACAGATATCTACTAAGTTTATTTATACATGAGCCTACTTTACTTTTGATATTTGTTTGCTAATTTTTTTGTCTAGTCAATCTATTCATCTAAGTATGGTATTAAGTTCCCCTATTACAATGGTGTTAGTGTTTATTTGTTTTTTCTTATCTGTTAATATTTATTTTATGTAGTTGAATGCACAACTGTTTAGTATAGATCCATTTATGATTTTTATGTCTTCTTGTAATTTCCTCTTAATAAGTATGTAGTGACAGATTTTGTCTCTTTTTATCAGTTTTGCTTAAAGTTCACACTGTTTGAAAATATAATAAACACCCCTGCTTTTCTCTGGGTTTCTGTGGCTTCAAAAATTGTTTTCCACCCTTTGAATACTAGTATATGAATTTATTTTTGAAGGTAAATGTGTTACTTGAATGCAGCATATTGGTAAATCCTGCTTCTTGATTCAATCTACCAGTCTTTCTTTTTACTGGTGAGTTGAGGCCATTTAGATTGATTGTAATAACTAGTATTTACTTGTTCATCTTTTTCATGTTATTTTCCTATTGTTGGTGCCCTGTCTTTCTCCTCTGTTTAATTTCTTGTCATGCATGGCAGTTCCTTTTTGTGTTCCTAATATATTCTTCAGAGCATTCTGTAGTGTTGGTTTGGCAGCCATTATTTCTTCAATTGTTATTTGTCATGGAAGCATCTTATTTCTCCATAAAATTTGAAAGATATTTTTGTAAAGTACAACAGATTGTTGTAAGATATTTTTGTAAGGTACAACAGATTGTTGTAAGATATTTTGTAAGGTACAAAAATCAAACTTGAAGATAGTTTGATTTTAGGACTTGAAATACTTCACTCTAGGATTTCCTTGATTTGAAGGTTTGTGTTGAGAAGTCTGCTGTAATTCTGATAGGCTTTCCTTTATAAGTAATGTGGTAGCTTTCTCTAGCTGATTTTAATATTTTGTTCTTCTGTTCAATTTCTTTATTATTATATACAATAGTATAGATTTATTTTCATGATGGCTATTTGGAGTTATGTATGCCTCACTTATTTGTATGTTAAATGTGTTATCCAAGTTTGGAAAGTTTTCTGCCATTATTTCTATGAAGAGGTCTGTTTTTTTGGAAGGATCTGTGGGGTGTTCAGGGTCTCACTACTAGATTGGATTCATAGTGCTCTGCCTGTATACAGCCTCCCAAGAGCTGGGATTACAGGCGTGTACCACCACACTGAGTCTCAATTGCCATGTCAGCATGCCTCTGGGTTGGGGCCAGCAAGGCAGGCCTGGGAATCAAACCCCCAGGTCCTGTGCCTGCTTGCAGGCACTTTAATCTGCTGAGCTATTTGGCCAGCCTGAAGAGTTTTTTTGTTTGTTTGTTTGTTTGTTTGTTAATGTATTTTAGTACAGGGTCTACAGGGTCTCACTATAGAGATCAGACTTGTAGTGATCCTCCTGTTTTCAGCCTCCCAGGTGCTGGGATACAGGCACGCACCATCACGCCCAGTCTCAGGGGCTCTCTCAGCACACTCTGGGGAGGGGCCAGCATGGCACACTGGGGATTGTACCCTGGTCCCTACACCTGCATGAGCAGGCATTTTGGTGCACTGAGCTATCTGGCTGGCTCTCTAAGAAGAGGTTTTAATGGCACTTGTGATGTCTCCAGATTTCTCACTGACTCCCATCAACCATATATATATTTTTCCTTCATCTTGTAACTGTTTGATTGATTTTTGTGATTCCCTTACAATTTTAAAGATATCTTTCTTTTCTTGATCTCTAGATACATTCCTATCTTCTCTGTCCAATATTCTAACCTCACCTGCCTTCAGTCTGTTGTGTGTACACAGTTTCTGATCTCCTGAATTTCTGTTTGGATCTATTTTATTTCTTTTTAATTTAAGCATTCATGATTTATATCATTTTCCAAAGCTCCTCTAATTTTTTTATCTGTGTCTCCTCTAATTTCTTTCATTATTATTGTCATTCATTTTGGTACCTGAGATATTATTTTTGTATGGTCTCTTTCATTTGGTTTATCACTTCTACCACTATCATTTCTAAAAGTCTCACTTGCTGGGTTTCAAATTCCTCTATTTATTTATTTTTTATTTTATTTATTTATTTATTTATTTTTGAAGAACCGGGGATAGAACTCAGGGCCTTGCGCTTGCCAGGTAAGCGCTTATTCCACTGAGCCATCTCCCCGGCCCCCCTCTATTTATTTATGTTCTGGACTTCTGCTGGGTGGGCTGCATATTTGGGATTGCATTTTGCTGATCCCACTTATCATTTTCTATTTTTTGTTTTATTTTGTTTTCCATTCTGATGATCATAGATTCCTTATATTAGATAAGTTTATCACTAGTGTCAAGGCTTTCCTATTCCTAAAGGGTATGTGCTAGATATAGGTGGATCTTGTTCTTTCTGTTTGTCCCAAAAACTTATTTTCCCCAAATATTAAGAATGTGGAGTTTCTATCTTTGTGACTCAAGTCCCATTGCTTTGTTACTGGATTATGGTGATTGTTTTCACCTCTTGAAATTTCAGTGTTTTCATGCAAGAAATAAAAACTGATTATAACAAGGATGACATCCTGATTAAAGTAGTACTTTTAGCAATAAGAATAGACTCAAGAACAGCCTGACTATTGACATAATGTGGTAACCATTACTAGAATATTCTAACTGTACAAGCAAGTTCTATAGTCAGATAATGCAACCCAACTTTAGCCAGAAACATGACTATAGTATTTGCCTCCTAACAGAATGATTTTACCCTATTTTTTGTGTGGGGGTCAGTTAACAGGGTAGGATGGAGAGGTACATGTATTTACATAGAGTAATTTTTGTGACAAAGGATGATAAGCCAAATTTTGGTTAATTACAGTGTACAAGAGGGAGAGAAAAAGAAAGCCTAGGAGCACTGAAGTAAACCAGAAAGGGAAGAAATGATATTTACCCACATGAAAATCTCAAAATTAAGCAAGATAGTTGAAAGAAAAGAAGATAAGTGGGGTCATACAAAGAGAAAGTGTATAGTAAATCATGAAAAAGAGGGAAAAGAAAAGGAAAATAAAAGAAAAGAGAGAAGAAAAAAGAGAAAAGATTGAAAAAGAAACCACACAGAAATAAACAGAAACATACAGAAAGAAAAACAGCAGGGCAAAACAGAATCCGGGGGAAGCGGGGGATGAGGAAAAAAAATGGGAACAAAACACAAATAGAAAACAGTAGCAACTACAAACATAAAATAAATATAAACAGCAGAACAAACTATATTAATCTAGTAGACTACCAAGAAGAAAACCCATTAGAGAGAGGAAAATAACAGTAGTGAGATTCCTCTAGTTTCTGCAGTTCTACAGTAGGTCCAAGTCTAATTCCAGAATGTGTACTCCAGATTTGGCTTTGGTTAGGGGATGAGATTAGTCTTTTATGGCTGAAATTCTTCCCAGCCATTTCAGAAAGAAATAAAGAGAGAGAGAGAAAGAAAGAAAGAAAGAAAGAAAGAAAGAAAGAAAGAAAGAAAGAAAGAAAGAAAGAAAGAAAGAATAAAGAAAGAAAGGAAAGAAAGAAAAAAAGAAAAGAAAGGGCTGGGGAGATGGCTCAGTAGAATAAGCGCTTCCCTGGCAAGTGCAAGGGCCTGAGTTCAAAACCCAGTTCTGAAAAAAAAAAAAAAAAAAGGAAAGAAAGAGAGAGAGTATGTGTTACTACTTTCCCACTTCTATTCTGAGTGTCTTTGTCCTCACTTACAAAGCTGGTTCACCTAACTTATCACATTCTGTCTCATATCATTACTGTTCCTTCAGACTTTTGAGGCTTTGAGGTCCGCTGTGGTTTTGATGGGCTTTCCTTTATGGCTGATATATTTCTTTTTTTACAACTTCTTTTAATATTTTTGTGCTGAATTTCTGGAGTCTTGATTATTATATGCCTTGGTATAGATTTATTGTGGTTATGGTTATTTGAAGTTGGGTATGTTCCATTTATTTGTGTGTCACAATCTTTTATGAGAGTAGAAATAATTTATTGAAAAGAAACTTATCTAAAAGGGCCAAAGAGGGACCTAGAAAGTGGGTTTCCCACCAACCTTGCTTCTCAAGTATGTTTCACTGAGAAAAGCCACGAAAAAAAGGAAGGCTTAGGGTAAAACAAAGCTATAACCAATCAATATGATTATAAGTATAGTCATTATGTAATATTGACCCAATGGCAAATCATAGGATGCATGTGAAGTGGGACAAAACCTTAGTCAACCAATAAGTACACAGCAAGTAAAGTCACTCAGGTCATATTGATTAAATGGGGAAACAAGTAACATAGGAAATACACATGGGCAGACAAGAACTTTCCTGGAAGTGGTGGGATAAGGATGTTTATTGCTCCATCCCAAGGTGATTGCACCTATTTTGACTGAATACAATAAGTTAAGGCCTTGATGTGTTGTATGTCATTCTCTAACAGTAGGAAGAGAATAAAGATAGAAGTCAAATGATCATACCAGTGAAACACTTCTCAACTGTCAAAGCTGTAGGTAGAGCAAGTTTCAGGTTTGTCAATACCATTGACATTTCTACCTTGTAACCATGAAAATTCCAGCATGCATCTTCTTATCCATCCAGGACATAGCCAAAGCTACCAATTGGTTCCACAGGACCAATGAGTGCCTTTTGGATATTCCTGTCTAATTTCAGGTTGAATTAAAACAGTTTGCTGAAAACCAATCTTCAGCCTAAAATTATTGTGTGTATAAATTGTTTGGTATCTATCCCAAGTATTTAGTAGAGTTATACCAATGATAATAGGAGTGACTTTTCTGTTCCCAACATAAGAGGGCCTTTGTACTAAGATGTACTAAGTGTAGGGCAACCATAAATTATCATCCCATATCTGAAAATAGCCAACTTGATATCTATAGTTGTTTTCCCTCAGGATAGCACACTAACTTTTATTTAATAAGAGCCTTACTAGAGTCTTGAAAGAGGCTTCAGGGTAATTGTTAGGAAGAAGTCTATTATGACCATGACATTAAGTATAGTTTATAGGCCACTCAGATACCTTGTACTGGTGAGCTAAACTATGAATTATTGTGTTATTTTGTAACTCATCAACATAGTCTTGCAGTTTATTCCAGTTATCTCCTTGGAGTAGGGTTACCTAGCAAGAAATTCCTGATATACTTGATAAAGGGAGCAGGGTACATATTCAGCAAGATCTTTGTTAGAATATGTATGTCAAATTCTTTATCCATGCTTAAGCAGTTTTCTGTCATTATTTCTGTGAAGAAGTTTTTAATGGCTGTGGCACTATCTCCAGCTTTCTCACTGATTCCAACCAATCTTATAATGTTTTTCTTTGCTTCATGCTGTAGCTGATTTTTCATGGTTTCTTGTGATTAAAGGCATCTTTCTTTTTCTGATCACTAACTGTTCCTGTCTTCTAGAGTTGCAATACTATATTTCCCTTTATTCAATCTGCTGTGAATATTTTTAATACAATTTCTAATCTTAGGGGCTCAGTAGAACAAGTGCTTCCCTGGCAAGCACAAGGGAACAAGTTCAATCCCTGGTTCTGCCAAAGAAAAAATCTTCCTTGGGGCTGGGGAGATAGCTCAGTAGAATAAGTGCTTGCCTGGCAAGCACTGACGGCCTGAGTTCAATCCCCGGTTCCACCAAAAAAAAAAAAAAAAAAAAAAGAATTTCTAATCTTCCACATTTCAAGTTGGATCTGTTTCATTGTTTTCACTTCTTGACTATTTTAGCATTCATGGTTTCCATTTTTTCTTGAGCTCCTCTATTTGTTTATCTCTGTCTGCTTTAGTGTCTCTTATTTTGATAATCATTTATATTTGTACCTTAGAGCTTATTTTTTTCCTATGGCCTCCTCCACTTGTTTTTGCACCTGTACCCCTATCATTTCAGAGAGTTACATTTGGTTGGTTCAAATTTCCTTTATCTCTTTGTGATTTAGACTTTTGCTGGGTGTGTTGGACATTTAGGATTTCATTGTGCTTCTTCATCTTGCCAGTTTCTATTTTATTTTTTCCCATATTAAAGATTGTAGATTTCTTATATTATATCACCTTATCAATGGTATTGAGGATTTCTTAAGAGGTAACTGTTCCTCTGGATATCTTCCAGATATAGGTGGTTCTTAGTCTTTATTTCTATTCCAAGAATGTAGCTCTCTAATATTATCAAGTAAAAGGAGTGGTTTCAATTTGACTTGTGGCCCATTCCTTTGGTACTAGACTATGGCAATGGTTATGATTCCTTACAATCATAATGTTGTCATATAGGGGGAAATACTGGTTTTAGCATACATGACACCTGGTTAAAATATAATAGTTGGCAATAACAATAGACTCAGGTACACCCTGGCTACTCTCAAACTGTGGTAACTATTAGCCTGATATCTATAACTGTATGAGGACGGTCTACAGAAATATAATATAATCCAATTTATATCAGAAACTTGTATGCAATGGTTTTCCATTTAGTATAGCAATTGTATTTTGTTGTAGGGGCAATTTAAAAGAATAGGAGGCAGGATGATGAGATGAATGAGGTTAAATACAGTAGAAAACAAGTTTGGAGGGCACAGGATGATCATCCAGGTTTTGGGTAACTGTAGGACACAGGAAAAAAGTATGAGAAAGAAGGCCTAGGACTTTTGAAGTGAACCAGAGGTATAAGAGACAATATTTACTCACATGAAATTATCAAAAAGTCAAGTGAAACAATCGATGAAAGAGAAGAAAAGGATTAGTAGAATAAAACCAAAAGAAAAGTTAGAGATCACCTGTTGGCTCATATTGCTAAATTTGCATGGGATGTTTCCATGCCTCTAGTTCTTCCTGTCCACTGTGTATGATTTAGCAAGGGTCCTACTGTGTTGCTGGAATTCCTGCAGGTTCTGGGCCCTGAGTCCCATCTGTAGAAGGAGGTAGCAGTGTATCACAAATGTTTTTCACCAGGCAAGCTGCCTGGGACAACGGAGGAAGGGGGGAGTGTGAACTCAGATTCCTCTCTCAGGCCATGTAATCCTAGGTCAATGAAGGAAGGGGAGAAGAGCATGAATTCAGGTTCCTCTTGTGAACTCACACACCTCTCACAGATTGTGCTGTCCCCTCCTTGAGCAGTGAAGGAAGGAGGAACATGAACTCAGTTTCCTTTCTCAGGTCACACCACCTATGTGGGATAATAGAGAAAGCAAGAAGCATAAACTCATTCTCCTGTTGCCAACCACATGTTGGCCTTATACTTTGACAGGAAAGACAAACACTGTTTCTCACAGACAGGAATAATAAGTTCAAAGACCTAGTGAACATAATAATTTATTAAGAATAATATATAAAAATTGGTAAGAGAATGAATTTCAAGAGTCTATGTCAGTAAGCTTGATGTAGCCAGTCCACAATGCATATATAGTTCATTATATCATGCACACCATCAAAGAAGTTTATATCTGTCAATCCAAAAATTAAATAAATGCACCTGAAAATGAGAAAACCAAATCTGATAAATCTAAGAGTTTCTTCTAAAAATGTAGAACAAAAATAGCAAAAAGATATAATCTGGAAGAAAGAAATAAATTAAAATTAAAACTATTCTAACAAATCTAACATCTAATTAACACTACACCCAAAGACATGTGAAAGAAAATAATTAAACGGAAAGCACAAAATTGCAAAATCACCAGTCTTTACTTTGAAGTGGATTATAGATTGTCCAGAGTAAGAAAGACAAAATGAAGGCTAACTAGGTTATAGATGGATGACCATTCATCAGAGATGTGTGATTGCTTAACCAGAAAACCCTAGAGCTAGAGGCATGGAGTGTGGGTGTCAGGAAGCAGAGTGACCTCTATCACGAGCTACTTTTAACATCAAAGTGGTTCAAGAAAAGCCTTTTAAATTCACTCCCCTGATGGTACCCTGTGTGGTGGCCCTCAAGAGAGGTACCTGTGCCGTCACCCAGGGCCCCAAGGACCTTCGCTGGTGCCTTGGCCTCCACTGCAGGTTGAAGAGTAGGGCAGCTCACAGGCAGGTGGTAAGACCTCCTGAAGCTGCAGTGATATACACAAAGACAAAACAAAATACTTTTGTATGCTTAAATAGAAAAGGTTTACAGGAAATGGCATATTACTGTGAAGGCCCCTCCCCCCAAATATTCCTGTTAAGTTTCAACATGCTCATCCCACCATTCTGGCAACTTTCTGAAGCAGTTCTGGAGTGTCTTTCTGAGCTGTGGTCATACCTGTGGTGAATTTTGTTGCTGAGTGCTATCCAACAGAAAGGCAAGTTCATAATACAATGATGCTTTGATCCACCCTGTTCACCAAGTCTGGTACCGTACAATTTCTGGCTCTTCCAAGTCAAAAGAACCATCAAAGGAAATGTCTTAAGTTAATTCAGGAGACTGAAGCAGCCACGGCAGTGCACCTAACAATACTCAGGAAAGAAAACTTCAAGAACTGCTTCAGAAAGTAAGGAGAACAATGGGTGAAGTGCATTTGAAGCTGGGTTTTCAGAGAGACTAATGGCAATGAATCTTCTACTGTAATACATTCTTTAAATTGAAAGAAACACTCCTTGAATTTTGTGATCACATTTCATATCACTTAAGCCCAGGAAAATGACCCCTTTAAATTGCAAAGAAGGTACAGAGTAAAAGAAACAGTGCATACTTTATTTTCATAAAACAAAATATATAATGCCACCATTTAATCTTCCCACAAATCAAGAATCTAGCATTTATCAATAAACTACAATAATAAAGAGATCTTTAGATATGCAAAAACTCATGCTTACCATTCTTGTGCAGTTTCTCAGAACATTAAGGAAAGATAACTCAGAAAAATTGGCAAGTTAATCAAGAAATCAGAGTATTTGAAGGATCACAATGGGATAAAGCTTCATGTATAACAGAGGGCTGCTCAAGGTGACAAGGGTGACACACACTTAGTAGCTGCCAAGTAGGAAGAGCAGGGGGTGGAATAAATCAGACACACAAGCTTATGGGTTCTCTTATACAATAAACAAAGTATAAATCATTGAAAGAGAAAAATCAAAGGTAAGTAACACAAAACAGTGACAGCTTCTGTTCCAGGAGATGGAAGGAGATAGAAGGATGAAATTATGTGATGCATACATACCAACTTCCAGTCATGAATGTAGCCATTATGTATAATTAAGATTTACTAATAAAAGGAAATTCACATGGAAGATTAATATAATTCTTAAATGTATTGTTAGGAGGTTGCTTTTTCTAAAGACAGAGAAGTTTATAATGTGCTAATGGTGTTTTCATGGATAAACAAGGCAAAAAAGATCAATACTAATTTTACAAAACATGAAAGACATGCAAAAATGATGTGCAATTATAATAAAGTGAATAGTTTATGTATGAATTAAAATTGTATGTGCTTTTAAAAATTAAATTCCCAGCATTTGTATAAGCACACATGACATAGAAACGTCGTGGTAGGTGGGGAAAAGAGTGCAGGGGAATTAGGAAGAGTTTAAGAGAGCTTTAGTTCACCAATAACAGCAAACAGCAATAAAATACCATTTTTAAGTACAGAGCTAAATACCTAAAGAAATATTAGAACAGTTGAATCCTATGACCTCTGGGAGAGAGGGGATGTGAGTTAGTGAGAGACAAGGAAAAGGATGCTCAATTTTAGAGTCCATGGAAAGGTACAGTGTAAGAAGGAAAGCCATGTCTATTATGAAGAGTTTATCATCTAAGCTTTTGGCCAAGGAATGTAGGGTAAATACAAAATGAGATTAATAGCATAATGAAATGGAAACAGGGTACTTAAGAGAAAGTTATTTAGCTTCAGTAGATTTTATTTATAACTGAGTGAGTGAAAGTCAATAACACATAAAATTGCGGGTGTGACAAGGAGCAAATTACTAGACCTCAAAAGAGGGCTTTAAAAACACATA
Organism: Octodon degus; assembly: GCF_000260255.1. Classification (NCBI taxonomy): domain Eukaryota; kingdom Metazoa; phylum Chordata; class Mammalia; order Rodentia; family Octodontidae; genus Octodon; species Octodon degus. Next base: position 26,336,072 of record NW_004524592.1, on the reverse strand, counting down.
TAGGTTGCACAGACTTAGCACTAGAGAAGTGGCATCTATGGATGGATTACAAGGGGTTGTGATGGTTTATATTGGGATGTGCCCCCAAAGTCTCATAGGTGGGGCTCTGAGGGGTGGCTGGATCATCGAAATGTGACACTTATAATGGATTAGTCCACAGATGAGTTTACAGCTGAATGTGAGGTTGGAACACAGAGCCTCATTAGAGGAAGTAATCACTGGGGCATTCCCTGGAAGGGTCTGTTTCCCTCTTCCTCACTTGACCCTTATTACTTCCTGTGGACTTGCCAGGAGCTCCTGGTCCTCTGCCTTGCTCTCAGCCATGCTGCCCTGCCTTTGAGCCAGTGGACTATGAACTAATCCTCAAGCTCTAAGCCACAATAAGCTACTCCTCCTTAGAGTCATAGGTGCAGGGTATTGTGTCTTAGCAAGGAGAAAGAAACTAAGTCAGGGAAGATGAAGAAAACATGCAGGGAAGAAGATGTGATGAAAGAAATATGCACATGAGAGTCAGCACGGCTTAAGGAAGACAAAAAGGATAAAGCATTTCTAGTAAATATGTTAAAATATAATTTACAACTTAAAGGGGAAGAGACTTGATAATCTGTGAGAAATTCTTTCTTACTTACTTTGGTACTGGGAATTGAATACAGTACCTTGTGCTTGCCAAGCAGGCACTGTGCCAGTGAGCTATCTCCCAGCCCTTGCCTTTATTCATCAAAGAATCACTGTTAGAGAATGATGATCTCCCTCAGATAGGAGATCTAGAATTGTTAGGAAGAGTTTAAAATCATGTGATGAAAGCGCTGCAGGATGCTGAAATCCCTGAGACACAGAATCTGCACACAAGATTTTATAAATCGTGGAGAGCTTTGCTGCACCTTTGGCAGAAGTGCATGACGCCATCATAGGGAAGTAGAGCACACGTATGAGTGAAGAGGGCTTTCCAACAGCCACAGTGAGGAAACTAAGTAAGATATTTTGTGTCACAGATGAGCACTGCAAAGTCAGGAGACCTACACTTTTATCTTTTCCACTAACTAATTAGATTTCTCTCTCCCTGCACGTACCCCGAAGAGCAGAACGCAGTACTGTCGTGGATAATCCAGTTCTGTGTTTCTGTAAGAACCTACCTGAAAGAGGGACTTTAGGAAAGGCAATCATTCATGAGTGACTATAACCAAAACTGTCTGGGTGAGGGGGTTAAAAATAGCCTGGCAACGAGTTGGTTAATGGATATGGCAAGCTGTTCAGGCGGGCATCCTGTGTTTGCTGAGCAGTTTTTTAGGATCTATTGTCTTGTACAAGTTGGCCTTTTACTATCTCTTCCATTATGCCCTTCCAGCTCAGTTCAACAAAAATTCCTTCTAAAAATCAAGCAACAGAATTAGATACTTTGTTAATCCTCAAGTTTACAATTAACATTGATACTCTGTGTTTTGAAGAAAGTGACTTTGTTAACTCTACCTCAGTTTTCTCATTTGTGTAATTAAAACAATGTATGACCTTCTGACACAATGATGTCCCAGTATTTCTATTTACTGTACTCTTTGCTGTAAATTGCTTCTTTCATTAAATACCATGAAAGGCTATCAGGCACACCCTGTAGTCAGAGAGGAAGAACAGAATGTGAGCTTCATTTTGTTTGCTGTGGTGCAGGGAAAATGCTCTCCACAGACTCAGACTCCCTGGGTACATACGAGTGAGGAAATGAGGGGTTTTTAATCAGGATATTTTTGTGCTTATTGATGCTCTGAAGGGATTAGAATGTGGGGATCACATGGCATTGAGAGATGTGCACAGCTGTGTCTCAGGAGAGAGCAGCAAAGCCAAGCTGGATGCCTGTAGAGGAGGAGCAGCAGCCCCTCAGAAAAAGAAGGTTATAGTGATCTGCAGCTACATGTGGCATCGTGTGTGTCCCATTGAAAACACTGTGTTATCTTGACTTCATCAGATCTCATTGTAAATATCATTGGTGTTCTGTTGGGAATATGTGACTGATTATTAACAGGGCTGATTTTCATTTTCTTAACTATAGACTACATTTTTTTCTTGCAACTTAACCCATAAAATCATTGATTATCCTATTTCTGGAGAACAGGAAACTGTCACAAGTTGATTAACTTGCGGTGTAGCAACAGAAGACAGTGAGTGAAGATAAGCTCCACAAAAGAGACCAAGTGTGAAGGAATAAGGAAGATTTTATTGTGAGCTTGCAACTGACCAATGCCCTGAGTTTGGGTCAGGACTCACAAAGTTGTCAGTACCAGCCTGAACTTTGCTTTCAGGTTATATAGTTTGCTAGGTTTCCATAGTAGCCACATTGCTTCATTTTCAGGAATGTTGCAAGAATGTCACAGAACTGCCACAAAGTTTACATTTCCCAGACATTGTTGGCCATCTGCCTGTCATGGGTAGTGTGGTTTAATGTTTTTCCTATTCCCCAAGTTGTCCTATTTGGTCCTATTTTATGACCCTGGTTTTCTCTACGTGAGTTTATGGTTAGCTACATAGGGTGGGGTAAAGGAGTGAGTTTATCTATAGTTTAAGCAAACTTAAGAGACCCTCCTTTAAATGGAGTATCTTTTTCCCCGTCAGTAGATATTTACAAGGCCAGAAAAGTATGAAAACCTTCTTCCACAACAAAACCATTCATTCTTTTGAAAATCTTTCTTCAATCCTTCAAGGGCTGTATTAATGACCATTAAAACCTGAAGCTTTTCCATTCTAACAGAAATTTGTTTTAACACTAAAAGCACCCAAGTTCCTATGAAATTACCATCACTTCTCATTACCCTCCTGGTCCTCACACAAAAATACCTGAAATAAGAAACTTGAAAAGAAGAAAGTTTATTTTCACACACAGGTTTGAGATTTCTGTCCATAGTCCCCTAGCTCCATTGCAGTGGCTCAAGCAGCCAGACCACAGATCAGGGCGGGATCAGCGGGGTGAGAGGCCTGCTCATCTCAAGGTAGCTGGGGAGAGAAAGAGATACAGTAAGAGACCACATCCCAAGGCCTGGGGCGCTCTCCATTCACCTAACTCCTGCTGGGCTGGCACAGGCTGGCTACCACACCCTGAACACATAGACAATTGAAGGCAGCTACTCAATCCAATATAACATTTCACATAGGAAGAGCACCTCAGTATGAGAGAGTTGTACACCCTGTATTTTAGGGACCAAGATCTAAATTTATTAGCTCTGTCTACCTCTCATAATTCTCTCTCTGTGTTGTCAAAAGTTTCTAATGTCCTTCTGCTTGCAATCTATTGGACAGAGTCAGTGGATAATAAAATATAAAATATTTCTGTTCCTTACTTTTTGTTTTTAATAGAGTTGGTTTATTTCCTCTTATGATTCTAACCTGAGTTCTTTCCAGATGTCCTTTTACACTGCACTGACTTCCTCAGACTATAGCCAGAGCTCTTTGCAGATGGGCTTTACTACTACACTGACTTCCTCCTACTCAGCCTTTCCTTTGTCTCAGCAGAGATGCTCAGATAATGATGTGTCTATCACTTACTGGGATAACCAAGCAACTATTTTTTATAACTTAATTCTATCAATGCATTCCCCTTCTTGATTTGGCATCTTAGCTCTTGGCTCAAAAACTCACCTAGTTCTTCCTATGTCTGACAAGCATCTACCATATAGTGAAGACAATAGATATTTTATTTATTGTTGAACACAGTGAGCCATTAAATCCCTCATACAGGCTACGCATACACTTTGAGATGCATTCAGGGATAAAGCCACGAAGCTTTTCTACCTGAACTCTTCCTTCTGTTCTCTTCCAGAAGCCCAGCAAAGGGTGACCACAGAAAGGCGACTGTCAGACTCCAAGCTGATCATGATCTCCAATGACACATGGAAATTCCCTAAAGCAATTGTCTTCAAACTACCAGTGCTGAAGGGACAGTTTTCTCCCCAAACCTGACAGAAAACCAATATGTCTGTAAAGAACAGGAAAAAATGAATTTCTAGAGATACAGCATATTGTGAAAGTCCCAACGATGTCAAATTGCTATCTGTGTTTCAGAAGGCTTGGTCCTCAGGGTTCATGGGGTGGAAGCTAATGAGGACCATCCTTTACAGCCCCAGGAAAATGGTCTCCCAGCACGCTACACCAGCAGGACCTTCTTGGGGTCACTGCCCTTTTACCTCTGGCCATTCTATCCACCAAAAGGAGAAATTTGCAGAAAGCTCCTCTATTCCTGTCTGATGCACACCTGCCCTAGATGTCACTTCATCTGGGTATAAAGTCAGTTGTTGCATGACAAAAATTCTGTCTTAACAATGTCCTTCCATACACACAGGTTTAGAATAAAGGACCTAGATGAAAAGAATCACCATTTCGTAATTTTCTGTCCTGCATTTTGCTTTCTACTGACATACTTGTCCGAAGAATGAGGCCTTCAATTCCTGATGATAGCGAACTCACCAGTCAGTCACCCATCCGTTTATCAGAATCATGTGTTCATTTGTGATTCAGTCTTCCTGCAGTGTTCATTCAGTATGTGGAAATCCAGGTGCTGTTTCACCCACCATGTGAAAAGGACTGGCCATGGGTTTTTTTCCACTATTTTCCATATAGAAAAAAAAGTGAAATCTACTTTTACCAAAAGCCAGGTTTCATGCTGTGTATTTTCTCTGGATCAGCATAGATTTCTTAAATCTGCATAGCAACTCTAAAAGATGACCACAGGCATCCTTTCCATTTTTAGGAAGAGGCTCTAATAAGTACAGAGTTCCAAGAATTCAATTAGACACATGCAACCAGTGACTGGCATAGCTGAGCTAATTGGTATGGCCTAGAAAATGAGAGAAAGTAGTGGAAAAAAGGTGTAAAAATAATGATTAAAAATTGATGCAGGAAGAAAAAAAAATTAACAAGGTAAGAACATAGAAGACTCACAGAAGACAAAATCCTCTATATCAAAAGCTAGTTTGGAGGACAAGGAAAAACAAAAAAGGATGCTTAGTTTGAACAATAATGTATTTCAATGAGTCCCTGTTTTTCCCTGACAGTGAATGGATATTTAAAAGGGGCCTATATATCATGCAGAGGTTTGTGACTCCTTACATCACTTCCTGGAGTGTACTGTTGTTTACCTGCCCTAGGACTCCAATCCCACTTACCCTATTTAAAAGTATACATAACTGAGACTCTGATTAGAAGGCAGCAGAGATGGCCACACCTAAAAATAATGTGTGTTTGTGTGTGTGTGTAATCATTCTTAATGGATGGAAAAGGTGGAATCTTTGGTCAGCAGAGATGATACCCACACAGGCAAAACCCTGTACCTCCATTGCCTGCATTTTTTTTAATTTTGAGAAACAAATAGCAATGATACAGTTTCAAAACAGGTTAGTAGGACAGTTACAAAAGTTAATACACTGTATAGTGTTGTCTTTGTAGTAGTTATTCATAGTACAAGATACAAATATAATATACTGCCCAAACACTATTAATACAAATCTTTCTTCTCATTTAATTAAGAGAAAGTAACTGTATATCTATCATAACTATTTTGTATATACAGATAAAAAATGGTCCTTCATTTATATCCACTTTTTTGTTTAGTTTTGTCAGACATGGGTATTCCATTGTCATTTAAATATTGTAATTGTGTGAATTCAGCAAAATCATCCAATATAGTCCAGTAGTCCATAATAGTAGTGGGTTATGTGTAGGACTGGCAATGTCATAAATTGTTGACTTGAGCCTTTTACAGCTCAGCATATTAATATGGCTTTACTTTTTATACCTCATTTTTATACTTTTCTGCTGGATGGTTAATACCAAGATAAAGCAAGACCTATATAACAAGAAATGTAACTTCTATATCTGACAAGTTCAGTTAAATCCCCTCAGGATTTATCCTGAAACCCTGTACCTCAGGTTGTAGATCCTTTGTCAGTGTCAGCCATGTGGATGAGTCATAGCCATTGCTTGACCAATTTTCCATCTGTGAAAGCCTGAAATAATGTTTTCTCTCCATGTGACTCTCCTTAGGCACACTCTACATCATCAATCACTTTCCTCTGTGGCCCCATAATCTCCTGGATCAGAAAATTTGGGACATCACTGAGTTACAGGATATTATAGTACATGTTCATTTATGTCCTAAACCTCACTGACCTTGAATGGCTAGAGCCAAAATGTTGACTGTCCCTGCAGCCCTTCTTTTTTGTTTTCTAATTTTTGGTCTGCAAACTTGATTTGTTAACCCTCCAGAAGAGAAGCTTAATGATATTATTACCCTATAATATAGACAGTTGAGCTTAACCTCACTATCTATCTGAATATCAAACATCTTAGGCATAACATGGAACAGGTATTTTCCATCGCATATTGATATATCAAACTTTAAATCCCTACAGAATGTGAATAAAAAATAAAAAATAAAAAAATATTATTTTTAAAATAGGAATAAATAATTACATAATTTTACACAGAAATTTAGAAATCTAACCATATACAGCATTGCAGCAGGAGAGTCATGACATTTTTCTTATCTCTTGTTTTCATTTATTACCACTTTTTAAAACAAACATTTACTTGAGAGACAGTATAGCAGTAATTGATATGATATTAGAAGCAGTACATATTTAGAAGACCAGAATGACAAGTATTCTAAGTATGGCCATATTATTACACATCGCTACCTTCACTGCAGTTGCTTAGTTCATAGGTATCAGCATATAGAGTTAGTCAGGGTAAGAATCCTACCAATTAACTGCTAGTGTCAAAAACCTGCTGAAGATTCTCAGGACCATTGCCTTAACCACCTTGTTCATATAATGTATGATTTGCCCCTGCCATGTTTCTCAGCTTTTTTCCTTGCCCACTCTTCATTGTTTAATCCTTAAGTTATCATTTTCCTTTTAATTGTGTTATACCTTTCTATTTTTATTTCTTCTTTTGAGTTCTTACACTAGGGAGACTATATGATATTTACACATGTGGGTCTGGTTTATTTCACTTACGGGTATATCTTCAAGTGGCATCCACTTCAATATAAAGGCTTCGAGTTTATCATTCTTTATAGCTGAGTAATACTCCATTGTATAAAAATACCACATGTTTTCATCCATTCCTCAGGTGACGGGCATTTTGGTTGTTTCCAAGATTTGGCTATCACAAGTTGTGCTGGTATAAACATACATGTACATATATCACTATGAGATGATGTTTTCAATTCCTCTGGAAAATTCCCAGTAGGGGGATAGCTGATTTGAATGAGATTTTCAGTCATAGTTTTTTAAGGAGTCTCCACACTGATTTCCATAATGGTTGCACCAGTCTGCATTCCCATCAGCAGTGGAGAAGGGTTCCTTGGTCCCCACAGCCTCTCCAACATTTGTTGTTGGGTGATTTCTTTATGATAGCCATTCTTTCTGGAGATGGTATCTCTGTGTTGTTTTAATTTGCATTTCTTGGATGGCTAGTAATGTGGAGCATTTTTTCATGTATTTATTCACTTTTTTAATTTCTTCCTCTGAGAAGTGTGTGTTCATCTCAGATGCCCATTTCTGGATTGTATCTTTAAATTTTGGGGCTCATAACTTGATTATTGATGTCAATATTTCAGCTGACTTATATGTTCATAACACAGGCCTTTCCTGATTTAAGACTATAAGAGTCTTTTTGTCCTTCATAGTCATTAATCTAAACCATTAAGAGAATCAAATCTCAGTGGTGACATCAGAGAGATAGATTCCTTGCAACAAAATTATTTCAGAATTTAGTGTCTGTATTCCTTAATAATAACTTGGCTAGAGTGGATAGAAAAATTTAGTGGGAATTTAAAAATTGCTTTTTGGAGCCCCCACACCCAGTCCTAGCCCAGGTCCGGTGAGTGTGCAGAGAGTTTCCTGCTACCCTGCGCCGGCGGGACCAGTCCCAGCTCAGGCGCAGCGTGGGCCGGACCCTCTCCCATCCCCTCGGGCCACCCCACACC
>NW_004524592.1:26318206-26324861 GCF_000260255.1 Octodon degus | reverse complement strand
TTTCCAAATGGCTACACCGCTTATACATTGTTTTTAGGGTAGCTTGTGAAACTTCCAAGTTTTAAATTCCACTTCTATTAAGTAGTCCAGTTGAAACCCTACTGTTTTACTAAAATGTCTGTTTTCCTCTTATGTATTAAGAAACTCAGTTCTTTTTAAAAATTCTGATTTAGCATTTGGCTGCTGATTTTTAAAAATTTCATTCTAATAATGTCCTTACTTTTTGATGAATTTTACCAGAAGGTAAATTATCTATCTTCTTGATAATCATTTGAGTCCCTCAGAAGGACTATAGAATGGAGTTTCTGTCTTTATTTTAGGTGCTCTTTTGAGCTGTTCATTGATAACAGAGAACAATTGTGACTAAATTTTAAATTAAAGTCCTTTCTGTTAGGTCATTTGCATAAAACTGCAGTGTCTAACTTTTGATTGGAATGCACTATTATCTAGACTAAAATAAGAAATGGGTATAGATGTTAATTTCCTTCTCCGACAGTGACCTAGCCTTAGTTCTTCTAAGTCATTTTTATTTGTAATTCATTCATATTAAATGTCAACAGTGTATTATTACTTGTTTTCATGGATGTAGATTTGTAAAATTCTGTTTTATTTTCTTTTAGCTGCAATTAATGTGAAACATCAAATAATCATTTTTCTCACAAAAAAATAAATAAATAAAAATATAACATTGAGTTATATTGAGTTATGTCCAACATTGTTGAATTGCTATTATTTTGTTTAGTGAAACTCTGTATCGTTTCTAATTTTTTTTTTACTATTTATTTATTCTCTTTAAAAATAAAAACTAATCTGTAAGCCACTTGTGCGGAAGGCTTATAATGTGTTTGTCACTTACAGACTTCCAGATTATAACTCTTTGGCACCTGAAAGGCACCACAGGGAAGCCATTCACCAGTGGAGACACAGCTGTAGCCCCACTAATCTTGCAGATGCAAGCAGGTGTCAAGTCCAATCACGGTCTGAGGGGCAGCATTCAGGGATGATGCTCTGTATCAGGATTCCGATGCATGTGTGAAGCCTAGAGAATAAAGTGGCTGTTAGGAAGAGGCCTCTGTATGTCTGAGGCCTGCGGAATTACCATCACCAGGTGTCTGGTGCTGCCCATCCACCTTGCCTGAATGTTCTCACCTGGCAGCACAGTCTGCTGCCCTTGGCTGAAGCCTTTAATGAAATGCTGATTTTCAAGTAAAAGAGAGGCCAGGTGGGCAGCATCAACCTCAGAATACATCGGAGGACACCTCAGATGCCAGCTTCCACAGATGCCTAGCCTGGTCCTCCCAACCAAGTGCTGTTCTTCCTGTTGCTCTGCTGACAGCTTTCAGCATGAGTGACTGCTTTTGTGTGAACCACCTTTTCCAGTGTCTTCTCACCTAATTCTCTGAGTTCCTACCTCTAGTCTCATCCACTGTCTGCATCCAGGGTAACTGGTCATGTGTTTGATTATGTATTATGTCACTGGGGCCTATTATACAACTAAGAAGGCTTTTCTGAGCCTGCATTTGATAGTTTTTGTCCCTTTCTGGACACATGAGAACAGCTCTAGTAGCTCATGCTAGGATAGGAAATTCTAGAATCTTCTGAGGGAAGACAGCAGTCACTGATGGTCTTTGTCAATTGGATGACAAGACTTTTCTGGACATCGAGGGACCAGCATCCAGCTTGGCAGTAGCAGCCTAGTCAGAGGTGGGCTCAGGAAGGACTATTCTGGTTCTACCCAGAGGCCTGTCTCAGGGCTTCATCTCCAGTGATGGTCAGACTGCCCGTGTTTGCACAAGGGTCTGCAGGTGTCACGATTGCCTTATTAGTGTATAGAATAAATATTTCTTAGTGGTGGTTCAGAACAGAACTTTAGAGGCTTTTTTAGAAGCAGTTCCACTGAGCAACTGTTGTAGTTTGTCTTTTAGACATTAATTATGCTAGTCTATTACCAACTGGATATAAAACATCTTTGTGAAGAAGTTTTTATTTCTTGCTTTATGGAAGAGCAGGACCAAATAACTGGGAATAAGCAATCTAAATCACCATGGAGGAGGTTGTATCTTATGCTGGGGACTGTCAGTGCTGCTCCAAAGGTGATATGGCATCTCATGGTGAAACCTGGCCACAAGTCATAATGTGCAAAAGAGAGAGCAGAATCCTCACACTTGAGACCAGCACTCCATGATGAGACTCTGAGGGTAAGATATTAGAATCTACCACTTAGAATTTTGACTATAAAAGATGGGATTAAAACTAGCTAGAGAATTAGTTGTGATTAATGAGGTAGCAATCAATTAAGACTCTTTAGAATGGACATACTCTGATTATTTTTAAAACAGGATTAAAGTTATTACGGGGAAAATCCCAGAAGAAACAAAATAAGGACACCAAAGTAAGTACAAAATAACTCAGTGGAATGGTGTAATATATTTATAAATGTACCCTAATACTGGTTCTGAAATGAAATGTTTGAAAGGAAAATAGCAGAGAACTGATGGAGATGTATCTGTTAAGATCACTAATGTAGAAACACAGCAAGACATGAGTATTTTAGAGAATAATTTCATTTTTACATGATGGATCATTAAATATACTGATAAGATATATATGCAGATGCAATTATGAGAACTTCTCTGAAAAGCAAAGCACTATATTATTGCTCTTTGGAGTTCTTGTATTTCAAGATTCCTGTGTGTGCATACCCAGCTGATGTCTTGCTTTGAACAACTTCCACTTTTTCTTTTGGAGGGGCAGGGATGTTACTTTTAAAGAATAAAATCTAATCCATATCTGAATACACATTCCTAAATAGTAAAGTAGCTAAAAAACATTTAACAACAAAAATATAGAAAACTGAAAATATGATGAAAAAGAAATGAATTAAAGATGCATATTAGAAAGATCAGATTTATATTAGAAGAAACAGTTAATATCTAGTATTAAGTAAAAATCATACTGATTATTATAGATTTTAGGATATGTAATTCCTTAGAAAACTGTGGATTTTAGTTTTGGCAATCCATATCATATATACCATATATTTATTTGAGAATTATTTCTAGATCCCAGATACATCCACAATAGCATATGCATTGTAGAGTACTAAGAAGTGTATGCTGGTACAGGTCTATAATTACAGCACTGGAGAGGCTGCGGATTGCTGCAAGATCCAATTCAGGCATTAGCTGAATAGTAAATTCAAGACCAGACTAAACTGCATAGTGAGATCTGTATCACAAACCACCCCCCAAGGGGAGGTGGAAGTACAAGAGTACTAAGAAAACACCATACTATGCAATTATTGATTACAATTTACCTCTGAGTATACCCACTCAGAGGGATATTGCTTTTGGAAGATGAGGTGAACCACTTCACAAAGAGTTATAGCCCAATAATCCATGCACCCAAAACAGCAGAAGGTGGGGTGACTGCAAGAAATGCAGTGAAACCAAGCGAGGTTCATAGTGGGGGTCTAGTGTTATTTACCTTTATATGTGCTAAATAAAATGGTGTTTCATGGCCTGATGAGATAACTTGGTGAACTAAGCACCTGCCTAAACAAGCACAGGGACTGAGGTTCAATTCCCAGCACCACATGCTGCACTGGTCCTGCACTCAGGCAGGCTGAGCTGGCCACCGAAACCAGGCATGGTGGCACACTCCTGTAAGCTCAGCACTGGGAGGCTGAGACAGGAGGATCACTATGAGTCTGAGCTGCTGAGCTGCATAGTGAGACCCTGTACCAAACACGTTTGTTTAAATATATGTATATATATATATATATATATATATATTCACTTTGGTAAAGCAAACTCAAGAAAAGTTATAATTTTGCTTTCACTGAAAAGCCACATAGAAAAAAAGCAGGTATGCAAATATCTCAGACTGTTAGAAAGCACAATGCTACTTAGAGAAAAATGAGATTTAGCATACATTTCATTTATACTGCTGAAGTTAATGAACTTTCTCTGTCAATGTGAGCTTCCACAGAAAGTGCTACAGACTAGTGGTGTAGACTACAGGCATTTACTACTCATAGTTCTGAAGGCTGGGAAATCCAAGACCAAAGCAACTTTGGTTCCTGGGAAGAACTCCCTCCTGGCTCGTAAACCACCACTTTCTCCTCATGTTCCTTCATATCTTTCCCTGTGTGGTCATAAGAGCAAGCTCTCTGTGTTTCTTCTCACAAGGACATCTAGCCCATTGGGTCAGAACACCCCACTCAGGAACTCACTCAGCCCTAGTTGCATGATAAAGACAGCATCTGCAGCCACCATTGTGAAGGAAGACAGAGCTTGGCTTATGGATGAGGGATGGTTAGTCCATAGTGTGAGCTAAAGAAAAGAAAGATAATGAGGTGAATTCGGGAAAAAATGGATAGACTCATGAAAACAAGTAGATCAAGAAGTAAAATATTATCTGAACACAATAAACCATGATGTGTCCCTTCCAAGTACAACTGGACTGCAAATCTAAAACTTGTTCTAATGCTTAGCACTATTAATTAGTTTCATTTGAGTTGGAAACTTTTCTGATGGAATCTTATCATACATATTATTTTGAGTCTGATTTGTCTTCACTCACAAAAATAGGCTTAGATTCAGTCATGTTGGCTGTCTCAGACTTTCATTGCTGGGACAAAAAACTAACACAGAAAATTAAGGATAAAAAGGTTTATTTAACTCACAGTTAGTGGAAGTTTCAGACCATACTCAGCTGGCCCCAAGGCAGAGGGACATAGGGCAGAGGGCAGTCATTAATGGCAATGGAAAACAGCAAAGAGCAAAGGGGAGGAGCTGTAGCTAAGGCTGCTAGCAAGCCTCTCTCCCATCCTTACATTTTTATGCAGATTATCTGCCCCAGGGTGGGTGTAGCACTCACACCCATAATCCCAGAAGTGGATCAAGAATTCATCACGAACTCTAGAGTCTGTTCCATGGTTGCATGAGGCTTTGGTAGGACACCTAGATACAAACCATAACATTCTGACCCTGGGATCCCAAAGACTCACACATTCCTTTGTGCAAATGGCGTTTTAGTCCATCTCTAAGAGTTGCCAAAGTCCTAGGAATTTCAGCATTGCTGAAAAGTCCAAGTCCCAAGTCTCCTCCAAGATCTAAGGCAAACTCTTAGCTGTGAGACCCTGTACAAACAAAAAGTTAAAAACTTCCAAAATTCAATGGCACAAGATAAGCATTACCATTACTAAAGGTACACACTGCAGGATAGCAAGCATTGGGGCCAAAGCAAGTCCAAAATCTAGCAGGGCAAACATTAAGTATGGTAGTTCCATGTAGAACTTCCAAAGCAATCTACAAGAAATTGAGAGCTCCATGTGGTTCTGCCCTCTACGGCACTTTTGGCAGTTGTAGCTCCCATGGCTTCTCTCTTAGGCTGGCTTTGCTTTCTCCTTGCAATTTCCCTGAGATGATCCATGTTCCTGGATTTCCAAACTTCTAAGGTTTTCACTGCATGTGAAGGGTCTTACTCTTTGCTTCACACACTGCCCTCTAAGAAGCACACTCCCTGGCCTCCTAGGCCTTCTTCTGCAATCTAGGTGGAAGCCTTGTTAACCTCAGAACTCTTGCATTCTGCTTGTGCCTAAGACCAGTGCCACACAGATGATGCCAGGGTCTGCTGCCAGCTGGAGAAGTAGCCAGGCTTTCTTTTCTCTTGGCTATAGGAATCAAGTGCCTGGATCACTGGGCACTGCGACCCTGATTCCTAGGAATGAATTCTACATGTTGGAACAATTATATGGCTGCTGCCTCCATTCCGGAACATGGCACTCTGTGGCTTTCCCCTCAAAGCAAAGTCCCTCACCCTTGTAGTTCTGAGGCTGGAAAGAGCGGATACATGCCACCACCTATGATGCAATCAGGCCATCCTTTCTGCTCTGTTCCTTCTCCGCAGTGGAGATCTTCTCTGCTCTATCTTTCCATTCCCCAGCCTTACTGTCACTTTTAAATCATCACTCTGGTCTCCTTGCTTTCAATTTTCAACATAAATCTGACTAAAAGCCCCCAATAGCTATGACACTGCTTCAATATTCTACTGCCTTGAAATTTCTGCCCGATTAATCAGTCTGCTGCTCTTAATCTCAGTCTCAGGCAGTCTCTGGGCAGGAACAACATGTAGACAAACTTCTGCCAAGGCATAAAACATCTCATCTGGAATCCAAGAACCAAGGCAGTCCTTCTTCCCAGAAGAAACCTCCCAAGCCTGGTCTTTACAGGCAAGGTTTCTATCAGCCTTCTGCCTTCTGAGCTCTGACCAGAATCTCTTTTATAGAATAGCTAAAGCTGTTCCAGCTCTTCTCTTATAGGCAACATCTCTGAACACTTCCTATCTCTTCCCATAAGCCATTCCCAAAAGCTTGTGATCCACATGGTCAGGTTAAGTCACAATAAACCTAGTTCTCGGTACAAATTCGGTCTCAGTTACTTTTCTCTCATTGTTGGGACAAAATATATGGCAGCCAAAATTAAGGATAGAAAGGCTTATTTAGCTCACAGTTTGTAGAGGTTCATACTCAGCTGGCCCCAAGGTAGAGCAGCACATGGTAGAGGGCAGCCATTCATGGTGGTGGAAAACAGCAAAGAGCGGAGTGTGCAGAGAGTTTCCTGCTACCCTGCGCCGGCGGGACCAGTCCCAG
>NW_004524592.1:26291161-26310304 GCF_000260255.1 Octodon degus | reverse complement strand
AAAAAAAAAAAAAAACAGCAAAGAACAAAGAGAGGAACCACAGCTAAGACTGCTATCAAGCCTCTCTTCCATCCTTACATTTTTATGCAGATTATCTGATCCAGGGTGGGTGTAGCACTCACCCATAATCCCCGCATTGGATTGAGAAATAATCACAAACTCTAGAAGCTGCTGCATCACTACATAAAGCTTTGGGAGAACACCTAGACATAAACCATAACATTGGTGGAGTTGCAATATTTAATTTCTTTTCTTGGATGTATAGTAATCTATGTATAGAAACAGTATAATTTATTTACTCATTTTATTTTTGTTGGTTATTTATTTATTTAGAATATTACACATAATGTTAGGTAAGCCATTTATATCTATATCTATATCTATCTATCTATCTATCTATCTATCTATCTATCTATCTATCTATCTGTCTGTCTGTCTATCTATATATTCTGTGGTAGAGACATAATGCCGTTCTGATAGGTATGCACCTAGAAGTGGAATCACTGATTTATATATGAGCATGCAGATTTGCAGTTACTATAGCAAGAGAAAGCCTTCCATTATGTTCTCTTGGCTGATCTATGGTAGTGTTAGTAAACTTCGTTTAAGTCACTCAAGTCTGTGTGCAGTTTTAGCTCCTGGTGATCTTATCTTGTATTTTCCTTAAAGCTGATGAAAGTGAACACTTTTTAATATATTTATTGCCATTTTTATACTTGGCTGTTTTCCCCTTCTCGGATTTTGATATATTCATTCTCTATATATTATATTCTGTATGCTTTCTCAATTGGTCAACTATATATATATATATATATATATATAATTTTCTATTTCACTCCATGGCTACATTTTTACTCTCATTAAAGTATTTTTTCATAAACAGAATACTTTAATATATCTAAATTACCAATACTTTCCTTCATGCTTAGGAAAATTATTTTATGTTTAAGAAATAATCAGCTATATCAAAGGAAAAAATGTCACATCTTCTTTCTGGACAATTTAGAGCACCCATTGGCTGTGCACTTCCTCTTCTGTTGTTTATTGCCAGGTGTAGAAATTCTCCACAAAGCGTTGTTACTATTTTTTGACATGCATAATTTGGATTTAAATATCTGTTATCTTATGCTTTATATATTCCTTTTAAAAAGTACATGTTTCCACACAGGATAAGTTTTTCCTAAATACCTTCTTCATTTTTAAAATACATTGAGAAGAACTAAAAGAAGGGGAAGGGGCAACATATGCCACTGAAATTTATTCTTTATGTTTTTTAAACTTGAAATTAGATCACCCAGTTAATTTCCATTTTCCCTAGAATACCTCTCAAATTTTTACTGCTAAAATTCTAGATACTGATGTTTTTAAATTGATTTTTTAAAGTTTTGCTCATATTTTATACTTCTTTGTAGTAGAATTGATGTACAGATTAATCATAACCAAAACGGGTATTTTTTTCATATGTTTATAAAGTTTCCTTGCTAGATAAAAGGAGGTTAGTAGTATGTGTTGCCTGATAAAACGCAAGAAAGGAAACAATATACATTTCAGGTTATTTTGAAATAATCTGCTGAATTCAGCTGGATCCTGTAACCCTCTTTGTGCTTAGGTCTCACGGTTTTCCTATAATCTATCCTAATTGTCTCCTATTATGATTAGTTAGACTGCTACACACTGAGGTGGCCCTCTCGCACCTGTACCCTCAACACAAGCTGGTCTTCTGGCTGCGGCTCCTGTACTGGTGGCTGTGCCGCTGGGGACCACTGCATGACTCCAGATGCCTCCGCCTCCCTTTGCAAAGCAGACCAATTGCGTCAACCACGGCTTCGAAGGACACTTCCATGTTTCCAGCAAGTCTTTCAACCAGAAATCATGAAAAGGATGCCCTTTTCTCCATTTTCTGTTCTAGATGCCTTACACCGAGTTTTAAAAATTTAATAAAACCTTTTTTTTCAGTAGTAAGCATTCTTATTTCCTATCCACTATTGTGATGTTGCATTTTCACTGCAGAATTTGTCTTGAAATTTTATTTTGTGTGAAATAATGGTAAATTTCTTTGTAACTTTTTCTCTTATTTAATACAAGTTTCATCTCGTGCTAATTTTGTTTTTTAGATAGCAAGACAGAAATAGGATATGGCAGTAACACTACCATGTTTCGCATCACGATTCCAGTCTTTTATCGCACCTTCGTGGAAGCATCCAAGCCACAGACGAGGTGACTTAACTTCCTCAGGGCTGGGTAAGGCACAGCTGATCCCCAGATCAATCAGTTCATCCATTAATCAATATGCTCTATGTCCGATCTGAGCTGGAGCTGGAGCACTTCACCAGGATTCTCTCCTGGTGGCTTTTAAGCAGATGTACCCAGCGGCCTAACTCCTAAGATACAGCAGTGGGAACAAGCATACTGCTAAAGAGTTCCACAGACGATTGAGGTAAAATCTTACTTGCAATACATTGCTTTACTATGAGAAAAAGAAACGAGTCTTGACACGATAAAGTTAAAAACAAAGAAGCTCTTAAAATTGTATAAAATAACATTAATTAAAAATCGAATTTTGTAGCTCAGTGTGAGTAAGGAAGAGTTCATTAGGAAGATTAGAATTGATCTTTACCTTCTGGTGTAGCTTGGGTTTAGAGAGCTGGTAGGAACACATGCAAGGGGATGAGCTGCATGAAGAAAGGGACAGAGCAGAAATAGGTACTGTTGGAATCAGTGCCAAAAATAAGCTGATTCTTGGAACACGAGCTCCATGCCTGTAGACATTGTCTCGTATATGCTGTCATTGTTTGCTGAACCAACAAACGAAGAGATGCATGAACCAGTGAACCCACCAGGAGTGAACCTGGCACATTCCTGCAATGGAATAATGAGAAACAGGTCTGCACATTAAAGCTAAGTCAAATTGTGGACAATCATGAAAGCCAACAAAGGAGTTAAGCAAGTGCTTCCAAGATAAAAATAAAATTAGAAAAGCCCAGAAGCCAGCAGCAAATGTGTTGTGGCAGTTGAGGTGTGTCATAATCAGCGTCTTACATTATTTTCATAACATCTTTTAAAAGCAGATATATGAAACACAGTAAGTGTGATGCTAAAAATTACTTTGGAGTATGATATTTTATACACTATATATCTTAATATGAATGTTTGGTTTGATACTGCATTTTAGCTAAACTGAAGACTTGTTGGTCTTCTAGTACTGGTCTCTGATTCTTTCTTCCCTACCTGGCCTCCATTCTCTGGCCCTCTCCTCTTGCTTTTGAACTTTTCCCTTTTACTATGTTGGTATATTTGACTAAAGAATTTTAAATGCTAGAAAATTGTTGCTGATAAGTAATTGGTCACATTCTATTTCCACAGAAATTTGAAGCTCCATTTAGATTTCAACAATTTTTTACTATTTATTTATTTATCATAGAACATGGGTCAAAAATGAAATGCAGCTAAAAGTTACTCTGATCAGCATGATATTGATACTTCAGATATTGAGTGTGTATGTGTGTGTGTGTGTGTGTGTGTGTGTGTGTATCTACTTAAAGTAGTTTGACTAATGCCAGAAATGTACATTCTTTTCCATGAAACTGAAAAAAAAAAAAAAAAACCTAGTCCGGACAATATTTCACTACTTTCATCTTCAGGTACCATATTTTATAGGCTGTTATTTTCTGCACACATGCCTTAGTAGTTTTCCATAAAACCTGTCACACCTAACAGTATGGTCTAATGTGCATATTTGCAGAAATACAGGTATTTTACAAGCTGTGAATAAGTGAAATAGTGACAATGTGGTTTTCCAGTATGCAGAATTAGAACTATGAGTCTGAAGCTAAAAAAAACCCATAAGAAGCAGAACTTTAATTGCTAGGATCATTGTTTTAAAAGGGGGGTGGCGGAGCTACAGAAGAGTATCTTAGCCACACAGCTACTTGAAGCAAGATTGAAAAAATTGTTAAGAGTAGAAAAAATATATATATAAGTTCATTTCCATAGATAATTGGATAGTCCACGAAACCACTTTCAGTCTTGGAGACCAGAGGCAGAACATGCTAATTCAATGAATCCCTGCCCTTCCTAAGGGTCTGAGGAGGTGGAATCAGGATGCATTTCTTGTTTCATTTTACAAGGAAGTTTTAAATTATAGTGGAAATCTCTTCTGCAGAAAATATGCATTTTTAGGATTTAGGTAGGCTAGAAGCAACAGGAAGATTTTTTTTTTTCTTTAGATGACGAAAAACATGATGACACACGCAGAAATTATTGCTGAATTTTAACAGGCTGTGATGACCTTCGGAAGGAGAAGGGAAAGGGCTATTAAGAGATTCTGAAGGCACAAAACAGCGGCTACCTTTGCGCCAAATTAGACTCTAACCGTGAGGCTGAGCGGGCTGCCCACCATCACAGCTCCTTACCCTCCTCGGGCTGAAACCACGCATGAGTTAAACAACTGACCTTTATAAAATCCCTGGCCAGGGGAAAGCTGTGGCTCCTGCTTCACTATGCCAATTACCTGGTCTCAGACGCGAAGGGGAAAAACGGCTGCGCCTGTAAAAACTACATTAGCTCGGAGGCTGCTTTGCACGTTTATGTTGGAGCCTGAGCAGCTAGCAAGGATTTAGACCAGAGTGGAACCAGAGGATTTAAATCATGCATGGATCTCAGAGACAAGACAGAGACATCTACTGGCCCGTTTATTACCGGCCGCAAGCACCTCCCCTCCACTGTAATTAATGTAACATTTTCTTTCTCTGCAGCTGACAGCCAGGAGCATAATTAGAGCCTAATGCAACACGGAAAAGCCACCGATGTAGAGTGGGGTAAACAGTAAACAGCGCAGTGCAGCCGGTGACGGGATGAACGCGAGCACCGAAACGCTGTCACGAGGCCCGGCCAGGCGGCGGGCAGACAGACAGCTTGAATTAATCCCAGGGGACGCGCGTGACAGGCGGGCGCGGCGCGCAATTAGAGCGTGGGAGGAAATTGGAAATGACAAAGGTGTGAACATATGTCAAATTACAACTAAATGATAAATTACAATTCTGTCATTGGAGTAAGCGGTAATTAAGAAAGATTTCAGCTAGCCCTCTTGGAAAAAAATAAAATAAGAGCGAGCACCCCATCTCCACGCACGCCCCCTCCCCAGCCCTGGTAGATTTGTCTGCTGCAGCGCTTCCATCGTCTGGCGCGGGCTGAGCTGCCCCACTCCCAGCTGCATTATTTGTGCGCATTAGGGATGATCCCTCCGACTCGCTCCGCTGCAGCCCTGCAGCACTGTGTCACCGAGGCTGGTGGCTCTGTGAGCCCCGCGTGCTCTAATTATTTTAAACAAGCCCCGCGCGCCCGGCTGACAATTAGGGGCTGCGATGGGGACCGTGGGGATTGCCACCCACCCCCACCCCCTTATCCGGTGTCCCCGCAGACAGGAAGGGCGCAGGCGGGGCTGGCCGCTCCTTCGCAATGTGCAACAGCTGTGAGATTCTCACGCGTTCGAACACAACGCTCAGCTCCAATTTGATGTTCCTAACCGCTGGGGCTTGGGACACCCCCAGGACTAGGGTGGAAAGCTCAGGGCGCAAGGATTGATCCCGGGGGGCCAAGATGCGCCACCAACAAAGGTGACACCCTGCGCTCTGACCTTCGCCTCTCCATACCAGACACCAGACAAGTCCCCCACTGACTCGATCCTGTACGCTCTAGATACAAGAAAATCACAGTATTCCCGGAAGAAGGACCCCACGGGCCTGGTTCCTAAGGTGACCACCTAAGATTAGTGCTTCATGAGACAGAATTGACCGGGACCAGCATTTTCCACTATTTTGTTTAGTGGATCCTTAAGCATTAATTTGAGAAGGGTAATAATATTAATAGCAACACTATTTACTTATAAGAAGACAGGCTGAAATAAAATTCCTCAATATATAAGCAAAACAACCACCACTTATTATTCTAATATTTACAAGATAAATTAATACACTTTCTGCGCATTTATATTCTTTGGCAAATGTGAACGCAATGAAGGGCTAAGATCTACACTCAGAGCAGTGCCTCGGTATAATTATAGAATCTACAACAGGATCTTGAAATTGTGACATCTTCTCCTAGAACATATGCAAATATTTACACCACTCCTTTCCACCCTCCTCTAGGGCAAAAAGGAGGCAAATATCCAAAAAGCTAAATAAAATTTTCTAGCAGAAAGGTCAGACTCCAATGATCTTCTTGGATAAATCAATTTCTAGCAGCTGCGGCCTGATATTGAAAACTTAATTGGGGAAGCATGCTAAAAGTTAAAGGGCTGGAGTCAGATTAATTACATAAGGATTTCCTTGTAGAAAATCTGTGGGCCACAGTTCTCACCCTTCCCTAGACTGGGGTATGGTTCCTACTGTACTTCTGTAGTCTGACAAGGTTTTTTTGTTGTTGTTGTTTTTGGGTTTTTGTTGTTGTTGTTTTTCTTAAAGCATTGCATTTAAAATCATCTCTCTGCTGCACAAGAACCAGGGCCTGATATGCTCACACATTGCTCTGCACAAGGGTTTGGTTTGGATGCAGAAGCCTCTGACACTGTACGATGGATCTGCAGCTGCAGTGAGTGTGGGGTGAGCTGAGACCCATCTCACCATTCTCCTTTCTCACAGCAAGGAAGCCTGCGGACAGAGAAAAGAATTACGAGTTTTTGTCACAATACTGCTTACTCCCATAAATAGAAATTCTCCTATAGAAAAAGAAAGGTGGCCTGAAAAATTGTCTAGATTTTTATTCCAATTAGGGAAGAATGTTCACAAATATAATCTCCGAAAGAAACTGTTAAATATTCATTAACTATAACAACAATTTTAAAAGGTGTATATAGTTTAGTAAATATTGAATGTGGAGCAATGGTAATGTTCAGGCATGGTTCCTCATACATATGTGAAGAAAGGCAAATCTGGAGTATTAGAAGCCACTTTTCCCAGCCACATGGTGTTCCATACTCAGTTTATTATTATCATTTGTTTATTAAAGGTAGTTGAGAGGTTAAACATCATTCTTCAGATTTAATGATAGGACATGAACTTCCTCCACAATTATATTGGTTTCTGTGCATTATACATTTAATAGTAATTTAAATCCCAGAGCCGGCCAAATAGTTCAGCGGATTAAATCACCTGCATAGGCAGACACAGCGGCCGGGGTTCGATTCCTCGCGTGCGTAGCCGGCCCCACCCCTAGGGCTCCCTGAGATGGCAATTGAGACTGGACATGGTGACGCGTGCCTGTAATCCAAGCTCTTGGGAGACTGGACACAGGCTGATCACTATGAGTCTGATCTACATAGTGAGACCCTTGTAGACCCTGTACTAAAATACCAAATTAAAAAAAAATCCTTTATATCTGCCATATCTGTTAGCTTTTCAAAAAGAAAGCTATGCTGTTACAACCCTTGTGGTTGTGGAAGTTACTTTGTTGACTAGAAACATCATTACACTACATGTCACCTCAACATAGGCATTAGAAGTGGATGTTACAATGGAGTGCATTTTTTTCCAAAGCTTCTCAACATTTAACTTAAATACATCCTGGGTGGACTCACCAGAAATCTGCATTATGGAGGAGCATTCCAAATAGCTTTCTTCCTGAAGCATAGTAAAATGGGGAGTTGGGTTGGATTTTTTTTAGAATTGCATCAATAATATGTAGTCATTTAAACATACACCTTTCTTCAAATATTCAACACATTGCAATTGTTGGACAGTCACATACTTTACGGATATTTCCTCAAGTAATGCTACATCAGATCCACAAGTGTCCTCTGGATGCTCTCTGGATGTCATGGGACATATTACTCAGTAGCCAGTTGCCAATAATGTAATCATGACGAAACACTCCTCACATCTAATCTCAGCAGATTTTAAGGAAATCTAATTTTTAAAGTAATAAAGAATGCTTTGGCCAAAGATGGGCAACTTTTCCCTTTCAGTATTGACAGAATGACTGGGACTGGCTATGTACTCTCACCAAAACACAAGAAAAACTACTGAACTGGAAAGAACACACATGCTCACCATTTGTAGGTGTTCAGCAATAGGCTATGAACTTGGAGGTATACCTATTATAGACACCCTGGCCACCATCTAGGAATATTTTATTGTTTTGGAATATGAAGAGGTGGCACCCAAACTGAGTGACAGCCTTGCTTGCTTGCTGAGGAAGAGCTGAGTGCCGGTCAGTCAGAGTGGCTGCAATTTGCAAGCAGGCTCTGCATGGCTGAGGGAACAGAAGCCTGAGGAAGAGCTGAAGACACAGCTGAGGTGAAGGGCTGGCCTGTGCATGCAGAGCTAAGGCTGAAGGCCCATGGCTGACCCTCTGATGCTGCCATCCACCCAGGAGACTTGGCTGAATGTCACGATTGGTCCACAAATATTGAGAAAAGCTGCATGTGTTACATCTAAGAAAAACCTAGGAAGAAGTAAGTTCAAAACTGACATAGAGCCACCAAAATAATGAATAAAATAAACAGGATAATAAAAGATCTTCCAGGGCCCTAACACTAATAAAAATGAGCCCCACTTATGCTAAAATGGTACATTCTAGAGGAGAGTTGAGCGTTGGATAGTCTGTAGGCAAATACCTGGTTTTGGAAATAAAGTTATACTGGAACACTGATATGTCTGTAGTATTTTATGCTGCCCCTTTATGTTTGCCCCAGCCCTAACCTGAACTGTAGCCCTAACCCTAAGCCTAACCCTACAACAGCACTTAGGTTGTTATGAATGACTTTCTAGACCACAACCAAAGATAGCAGCTGATCCTTTAAGAAAACGGATTTATACACAATGGAGTATTACCTAGCTGTAAATAGGCCAAAGTTGAGTTATTGGTAGGATCTTTCTTTTTTATTTTGAAAAATGAGAGTTTTATTTGAATAACTTTAGTGTCAACCTTTATTTTTTTTTAAAGAAGTGAACATGCATTTCCATTTTGCAACAGTTCTCATAAATTAGATAAGACAAATACAAATAAATGGCTATTTTTAAAGTGAATTTTAAAAATTTTAAAGCAGTAGAAATGATACAGAATTTCACTAACCAAAATGATAGGAATTATTGGTAGGATTTGGAGACCACAATACTCAGTGAACCAAATCAGACACTGAAGGTTGAATGTTGCTTGTTTTTTTCTGAAAACCTCAAATAAAAATAATTTAAAGAGCAAAATAAAAGAGAAATGATAAGAAACAGGAAGGTAGACTGTAGAGATAGGAAGAGGATCTGGAGGAGGAGGGAGGAGAAAGGGAGGAATGGGAAATGTCAATAAAAATAATTCGGAGGCAATATATGTGTGCTTTTACTCCTCAAGATGAGTGGGACTCTGAGCTGGACTCACTACAGCATCTTGCCAAATGTAAGGCATATGAAAATACTTACTTTACATAAAAACATGCAATAGTACAAAAATAAAGATTTTTTGAAAAACTGTGGAAAAGAGCCTGCGATGATGCTTAGATTGGACTCATTGTTAGGAAAGTATCAAACAGTCATGAAAGTGCGACAGAAGCTTGCAGGAAAAGACCTTCATAACTACTCTCAGCAGATAAAAGGGAACAAAAAGCATCCAGGTAAAAATTCACAAACCAAAACAGAACAATAGCTGGGGACATACAGATAGTTGGTAGGACTAACTAAAGATGGAAGCACCCCAAGATCTAATGAGGTTAAAGACAAATGCATAGATACTCAGCAACATGAAAAGTGGACAAAAAAGATATTAGCAATATGTAAGCAAACACGGGGATGAGTGGGACATGTGTAACTCAAGCTCCATAGGGAGAAAAAAATATACAGAAAACATGTTTAAAGGAATACTGATTGGAAGCTTTCTAGGTTTGTAAGATAAAACATCAACTTCTAGACCTAAGAATCTCTGCAACCCCCAGCAACACAACTGCCCAGACAGCTCCACTCAGGAAAATTACAGTGCAGCTGGTAGAAGCCAAAATCAGCTGTGGGGTTTTCCTCCTGGGGGTTAAAAAAAAGAAAAGAGCCTTATTACTAGAAATATAACAATCATGCAAATAGTATGAAACCTTTTACTAGAGATAATAGATGCTAGAAGAGAATGAGAGAACAACTTAGAGGAACTGAAATGAAAAACAACTTTCTAGGCACATTTTATATTAACAAAATGTCCTTGAAAAAATAAGGCTGAGTTTTTTATATAAGCAAAATTTGATCATGTTCATCATCAGCAGAGTTAAAATAAAAAATATAAAAGAAATTATTCAGCTTAGGGGAAACTAAGACAAGGGAGAACTATAAGAAAAAAATAGGAACGCTGGGAGTTGTCAATACATGGGAATATAAATTATCTTTTCCAGTCTTTAATCAATTTAAAGACAAAAAATGGCTTAAAGTAAAATTAAGAAGATTGAATTTTAGAAGTTAAATGGAATTATAATGCTTACTACTGTATATGGTACATAGTGAAATATAATAAAATTATAAGGTTCCTTCCTCTGACCTGTACAGAAAGCCTTTATTCCTCTGTGTGGAAGGGCTGCCAAAGACTGCAAGGACCCTCAGGGAGGAGCCAGGGGAACAAAGAATAGGACAGTTGGGTTGGGGGCGGAGCTTGTGTAGGACTCGCGTGTCCTACCAGGCACTCTACTGACTCGCCACCATCACGACCCACCAGACTGACTTAGAAAATATTTGAATGTTTAAAATACTGTGGCATTTAAATGTTTTAATTCCCAGGGCAAACATAAAACAATAATACTAAGATAAAAGAAAATAGAGACATGAAAAAAGTATTGTAGTATGGTGAGATTTTCTTTAACCTAAAAAGAAAAAGAAATTGGCAGAGAATTGAAAGAAACCCAAATGAACATTTAGAATAAAAGCTATGGAATATACCTAAAAGAAAAAATATCAATAGTTCTAGTAAATTACTAAATATAAATGAGGTGAAATCCAATACCATGAATATTTTCCCATACTTTTTGACTTATTCGTTTTTGTATACTAAATACAATTTCTTGCTCAATGAAATAACTTAATATATATTTTCTTAATAAATTAGTTACTATAACAACCAAAAATAAATAAATAAATGAGCTGTATTTTATGCTTTAAAGATAATGAATGAGAATGGTTTCTTTTTTTAAAAAAAAAAAAAAAAAGTGTGGTTTTAGGAGCCAGGGAGATGGCTCAGTGGAGTAAGCGCTTCCCTGGCAAGCGCAAGGGCCTGAGTTCAATCCTCGGTTCCACAAAACAAAACAAAACAAAAAAAAAAATCATGAAAAAAATATGTTTTTTAGGAAAAATATAATTTAAATAACACAGATTAGGTTGAAAATAAAATGGAGGAAATTGATGGGTTGTATAGAAAATACATGTAATGAAAGCGGGGCTGCTCTGTTAGAACCATAAATAGCAAACTTTAGTCCCAGAAGTACTTCCAGAGGCAAATAGAAATCATCTCATTAAAATGTTAATCCATGACAAAGACCATGACTCTTTTAATAGTATGTGAACCCCAAACAGTGCTTCAAAATAGAAGAAAAAGATTACAGAATAGATTATAAAAATGGTGAAATGCACACAGTTTTTAACCTGCTGCCTTTGTAAGTCATCAAACAAGTGAGCAAAATCCTTAACAATATCAAAAATTTGAGCAACGCTGTCATCAATTTGACTTAGTTAACATTTGTGAAATTTAACAAAGGATAAACACAGAGAATGTATTTTAGTGCACATGGAATGCTCTAAATGATAGAGAATGTATTTTTTTAAATTTCCTATCTCCCTGCTGGAAGATGGTTCCTTTTATTTTTGATCTGCCCATGTTTGCAGTGCCCAGTGTTTACATTCCTTGTATGAAGTTGGTACATGTCACAATACATTTAATTCTTTTTTCATCCCCTTCCCCTTCTCTTTCCTCTCCCCTCCACCTTTTGATCCCTGCCCATCAGAGAAAAATCTATCTCTCTAATTGCTGTTGTTTTTTTATTTCATTCTTTATAATTTGGATTTCTTATATAGGAGAAGCCGTGTGATATTTAACCTAATGTGTCTGATTTATTTCATCTAACATTATGGCCACAAGGCGCATCCATTTTTCTATAAACAACTCGTTTATCTATTTGGCAGAGTAGAGCCTCACAGTGTGTGTGTGCCACATATTTTTATTCACTCACTGACTAATGGACATGTGGGCCACTTTCAAGATTTAGCTATCAGGAATTATGCTTCTATAAACATGGGTTCATGTGGGTCCCCCAGAGGGAATAGCTTGATCCAATGTAATTTCTAGCATGAAGTTCTAAAGGAGCACTATTATCTCTATAATATGTCAGTGGTTGTACCTATACTCTTACCAACAATGCAACAGGCTTCTTTTTTTGCCCATTGCCTCAGCAGCATTTTTTATTCTTTGATTTCTCAGTCATGATTCCTCTTTATGGAGTAAGATGGAACAGCAAATGCATTTTAAGTGAATGTGGAGTGCTCTTTATGACAGTCTATGTGCTGGCTCATAAAACAAATTTCAATTAATTTCTGCACAAGGAAGTCATATATCTTGTGTTCTTATTCTAAAGTGGAATTAATCTGAAAGAAAAGTAACAATAATGTGTCTTGAAAGTATCCAGTGCTTGGAAATGAGACTACCTACTAATGAATAAAATAAGATAAAGAAAAAACCAGAATAAATTATAGAAATATTGAGCATTTGTTCAAAGCTCAAGGATAAGGTCAAGATTTTGATTCTCATCATTTTTGACTCAACATTATGATAGAAATCCTAGCTAGGGCAAGATGGTTAGAAAAATAAAAGACAAAAATTTGGAAAGATAAACAGGTAAATTCAGTTGATTCAATAAAATTATTTCAGAAAACACTGGGATTAGAATTGGAGAAAATTTTATGAAACATACAAAATAAGAAGTTTAAAATCGGTATGCTTCATAAAGTTAGAACTGTAAGATCAATGCTTGAAAACTAACTGCATCATAAGATTGAATTCTGTGTTTTTATTTACCATAAAATCAAAGATATAAGATATTTAGAAATAAAATTAGCCATGAATTACACAAGGTTTCTATGCTGGAAAGTTGTGCAGCACACACTAATGGAAAGAAAACATTGCCATGAGTTGAAAACCTTAGGACTGCTAAATTATAATTTTTTCTCCAAAATTGCTTATAGTTTTAATGCAATCATCATCAACATGTCAATAGGGTATCTTTTCATGATATGACAGGTTGTTTTGAAAAATGCTGTGAATATTGAAGTGTGATAGCAAAGGAAATCTTCAAGAGAAGAGATTGGGCCCTACACACTGCACAATTTCTAGGCTCCTTATCAAGCTACAATTATGTCAAGCAGCACAACACTGATGTCAAGACATGTAACTAGATTAGTGAAGCAGAAAAGGAGGGATAGAATTAAGTTCACACTTACAAGGCATAAGGCAATTTAATGGGGGAAGAAAACTTTTTGACAAATGGTGATAGAAAAATAGTTTTAAAATATTGAATCAATTTGTACATCTCCTACCTCAGCCCATACAAAAAATTAGCCCAACTACATTTCAGAGCCTTGAGCTATAGGTAGAAACAAAAACCATTATAAGAATAAGATTTTAAATGAACTGAATTTTTTTTTGTACTAGGGATTGAACTCAGGACCTTTATTCTACTGAGCTATCTCCCCAGCAGCACCCATGAACGGAATTTTTTAAGAAAAAAGAATCAGGGGCCAGGAAGATAGCTCAGTAGAATAAGTGCTTGCCTGGGTAGTGCAAGGACCTGAGTTTAATCCCCAGTTCCACCAAAAATAAAAAAGAAATCATAGAATTTCAAACAGATAAAACAAATTTCACTAAAACTAAGTCATCTTCTCATTAAAAATATCACCGTTTTGGTTACTGTTCTCTTGTTACTGGAACAAATACCCAACACTCAAAATGAAGGAAGGAGAGGTTTACTTAGCTCAGTTACTGGAGGTTTCAGTCCATACTCAGCTGGCTCCAAGAACAGAGCAGCACAGGGAAGAGAGCAACCTTTCATGGCATTGGTGAAGAGCAGAAAGCACAGGGAGAAGTGGGGATGACAATGGCTACAGAGACAAAGTCTGTCTCTGGTCTCTCTCACATTACATTCAGGCTATCTGCCCCAGCTGGGTGTAGCACTCACACCCAAAATCCCAACAGTACTCAGAGGCATAGTCCCAGCCTTGGATCATGAATTAATTATAAACTGTAGAACTGCTCCTCAATGACTGGATGAGTCTTTGGGGGGGGACAAATATACACAAACCATAACAGTCACTATTATGAAAAATGAAATTATTGACAAAATATAGCCCTAATGAAGAGTTTGCATCTAGAATAAGCCTTTGTGAATCAATTACAAAAAGGCAGTCTGTCCATTAAAATATAGCAAACTGATCTTGAGGAGTTAAAAGAGTGGGGTTGGGGAGATGGCTCAGTAGAATAAGCGCTTCCCTGGCAAGCACAAGGGTCTGAGTTCAATCCCCGGTTCCGAGAGAAAAAAAAAATTAAAAAAATTGGGGCTGGGGAGATGGCTCAGTAGAATAAGTGCTTCCCTGGCAAGCACAAGGGCCTTAGTTCAATCCCCAGTTCTGCCACAAAAAAAAAAGAGTTAAAAGAGATATGAATAGCCTTCGGCCCATGAAAAAGATGTTCTATATGATTAGTTACCAAAAGTTAAAACAAAATGTTATTCTATAGCCAAGAGATTGGCTAAAATAAAAATAAAAGGCTGACAAACCTGAATTTCCTGATAATTTGGTCACACTGAACTTCTCTTAGGCAATGTTAGTGGTGTTACAAAGTTAAACAGATAACTAATTCTTCAGTCAGAAAGTCTACTCCAAAATAATTACCAAGAAAAGTGAAAGCATGTACTTAAGAAGAGATTTAATTTTTTTTATTTCCACTGCCTTGTGGTAATTTTTTATTTTATTGACAAACAAATATCAATGAGACAGTTTCAAAATTCATTAATAGGACAGTTTCAATAATTTATACATTGTACATTGTTATCTTCTTAGTGGTTATCAATCGTACAAGATGCAGACAGATTATCTTTTCCAAACACTATTAGTTAAATCTTTCTTCTCATTGAATTAAGTGAAAGTACCTATATATCTATCCTAACTATTCTGCATATACAGATACAAAATGGTCCTTCCTTTGTATCCCCTTTTTTTGTTTAGTCCTGTCAGAAATGACAAAGAGATTTTAAAAAGAAAATTTCCAGAACACTTTTATTCATAATAGTAGGAAATTATTTTAAAAATCAAAATATCATAGGAGTGTAAGAAATAAACTGTGACACTGTCATACATTGGAATACCTCTCAGCAATTAAAGGCACTTCTGATAGATACAGGCCTTACATGTGTGGTAGAGGGTTTATGTTGCACAGTGGAACCCATTCTCCTCACTGACCCAATATACATTGTATGATTTCATTTTCATGAATGTCAAGAATAGAGAAAATTTGTCTTTGATGATAGAAAACAGAAAAATAGCTGTCGCTAAGAAGAAATGGAATGAATCAGAATATTAGTGAACTGGGTGACACAAACATCTACCTTCATTAAGGCACTGGTTACACATCTCAGCCCAGAAAGAATGGCTATCATAAAGAAATCAATCAACAACAAATGTTGGAGAGGCTGAGGGAGGAAAAGGAACCCTTCTCCACTGCTGGTGGGAGTGTAGACTGATACAACCGTTATGGAAACCAGTGTAGAGACTCCTTAAAAAATTAGGACTGGAAATCCCATTCAAACCAACTATTCACCTACTGGGAATTTTCCTGGAGGAACTGAAAATGTCATATCATAGAGATATATGTGTGCCTATGTTTATAGCAGCACAATTTGTGATAGCCAAATCTTGGAAACAACCAAGATGCCCATTACCTGAGAAATGGATGAAAAATGTGGTATTTGTATGCAATGGAGTATTACTCAGCTATAAAGAATGATAAATTTGAAGGCTTCATATTTAAGAGGATGCCATTTGAAGATATACTCATAAGTGAAATAAACCTGACCCACATGTGTAAATATTGTGTATTCTGCCTAGTGTAAGAACTCAAAAGAAGAAATAAAAATAGAAAGTTATAACATAATTAAAAGAAATGCAAGAACTTGAAGATTAGAGAACAAAAAGAGGACAAGGAGACAAGCCAGGAAACATGACAGGAGCAAAGTCATACATTTATATGTATAAGATGGGTAAGGCAATGATCCTGAGACTCTTCAGCAGTTTTTTGAAACTAAAAGTTAATTGGTAGGATTCTAACCCTGACTAATTATATATGCTGATACCTGTGAACTAAGCAACTGCACTGAAGATAGCAATGTGTAAGAGTAGGATCAGGCTTGGAATGCCTGTCATTCTGGTCTTCTAAATACATACAGCTTGTCATGACATACTAATTACTGCCATACTGTCTCTCAAGTAAATATTTGTTTTAAAAAAGAGTAATAAATGAAAATAAGAGACAAGAGAAAAAATGTCACAGGACTGTCCTGCTACAATGCTACATATGGTTAGATTTCTAAACTTCTGTGTAAAAATATGTAATTGTCTATTCCTATTTTTTAGTTTTTTAAATTTTTTGTCTTCATATTCTGTAGGTACTTAAAGTTTAACATATCAATAGGTATTGGTGGAAAATACCTGCTCATGTTATGCCTACAATGTTTGATATACAGACAGATAATAAGATTAAACTCAACTGCCTAGGTTATAGGGTAATAACAATAAGCTTCTGTTCTGGAGGGTTAACAACCTAATTTGCAGACCAAAAATTAGAGAAAAAAGAAGGGCTTCAAGGACAGCCAACATATTGGTCCTAGTCTTTCAAGTTCAGTGAAGACTCAGGACATAGGAGAACCTGCATTGTAACATCATGTAACTCAGTGATGCCTTAAATTTTATGATCAAGGACATTATGGGGCCACAGAGGAAAGTGATCAGTGATGTAGAGTGTGTGTAAGGAGAGTCACATGGAGAGAAAACATTTTCTCACGCTTTCACAGAGAGCAAATTGGTCTGCAACTCATGGCCCTGACTCATCCATATGATTGATACTGACAAAGGATCTACAAACTGCAGTACAGGGATTCAGGATAAATCTGGAGGAGATTTGATTGACTATCAGATAAAAAGTTACATTTCTTGTTATATAGGTCTTGTTTTATCTTGGTCTTAACCATCCAGCAGAAAAGTATACAAACAAAATATAAAAAATAAAGCCATATTAATATGTTGAGCTGTGAAAGGCTCAAGTCAACAACTTCTGACATTGCCAGTCCTACGGAAAATCCACTATTATTATGGACTGCTGGATTATATTGAATTATTCTGCTGAATTCATGCACCTACAATATTCAAATGACAATGAAATACCCACTTCTAACAAAACTAAACAAAAAAAGGGGGATACGAGTGAAGGATCATTTTGTATCTGTATATTCAAAATAGTTAGGATAGATCTACAGCTGCATTCTCTTAATTCAATGAATAGAAAGATTTGTTCTAATAGTGTTTGTGGGCAGGATATCATGTGTGCATCTTATTCAATGAATCACCACTAAGACAACAATATGCAGTGTATTAATTATTGAAAGTGTCCTACTAATCGGTTTTAAAACTGTCTCTTTGCTATTTGTTTCTCAATAAATTTATTTTAAAAACATATAAATGAATTAATTAAAATGATTTTTAAAAATAAATTATAGTTAACTATTTTTAAATCCCCAAGTGGCCACCTTTGAAGAAGAGGCAAACCCCTATGTAAATAGATTAAGTGAACTCTTCTTGCTGAATGATCAGTTGCAGTACAAACACAACACACACATAACATGCACACTTGATAATGAAGGGGTATGGTTGCTTTTATGTGAACCATCATTTTTTTTAAGAAGGCAAGGTTTAGTTAGCTCACAGTTTGTGGAAGTTTCGGTCTGTAATCAGCTGGCTTCAAGGCAGAGTCCATGGCACAGGGCAGCAGGTCAAGGCAGCAGAAAACAGCAGAAGCCCTGGACCATAGTTCTTAACTGTTATCATCTTTGTTGCCACTCACACCTTGTAAGTCTTTCATTAGTGTTGGATTCAATGGAAACTTTGTGAGGCCTGGCCTGAATGAGGTTGTGACTTGGGTTAAGAATTCACCAGATAAAAACATTGACAATTGTATTGCCAGTGCACTACAAGCAGGCTACATGGACAACAAAGGCTCAGTTAAGGAGAGCTCTGTGACTGAGCATGAGGGACTGGGGCCAGTGCTGCTACAGGAAGTGAGGTTGCAAGAACTTCATGCCAGAATGGGGGATTGGAGAGTTAAAATATTGTTCCAGAAAACATGACATGATTGCACTGGAGTAAATGTGGATTTATGTAGATGAACAAATATAGATTGCTGTACATGAAAAAATAAGACATTTTCTGAAAAAAAAAAGGTACTGGTTACAGAGGTTTGGAGGGTTTTGACACATCATCAAATTATACTTGTAGGATGTATGCATCTTACCATGTGCAATTCTGACTCAGTGTATAAAACGCTTCAGCAGGGAAACTGAGACTTCTACGATGTTGGTCGTAAGGTCTCTGTCATGGGGATGGAAGAGGTAATGAGTATCCTTTTTCCTGAGTATTGCACTTCTCACTGAAAACACCAGGCAGTTTGAACAAAGCCATAACTCTTTCTTGTGACTGCGCCTTGATGTTACTGCATTCTGTGCTGCTATATGGGCATGGTACCATTCTTTTACAACTGTTAGCACAAATTAAGAAACACAACTTTACTCTAGCCACTAACACTTTTTTTGCTTTTATGATATACATATAATAAAAGCCATCACATGTGAAATATTTTGTAAAAAGTATCTTTTCTAGCAAGTAAATTCTCTATAACATCACCATCAAAATGATAGATATTTTGATAAATGTTAAAATTTCCTCTTCGTACTAGGACACCATGAAAATTATTCAGTTTGTTTTTTTTTTTTTACTTTAAAAAGATGAGGTTGGGCTGGAGAGATGGCTCAGTGGTCTAAAGCACCTACTTAGAACAAGCTTAGCAAAGCATCAGGGACCGCGGTTCAATCCCCCAGCACCA
>NW_004524592.1:26253760-26291061 GCF_000260255.1 Octodon degus | reverse complement strand
CTCTCTCTCTCTCTCTCTCTCTCTCTCTCTCTCTCTCTCTCTCTCTCTCCCTCTCAAATAAATAAAAAATAAAAAAAGATGAGGTTTTTTTGTTTGAAGGGTAAAGTGTATTTTTTTTTCTTTTTCAATAACTTTATTAGGAAACAAATAGTAATGAAACAGTTTCAAAACCAATTACTATAGTAATAGTTTCAATAATTAATACATTGCATATTGTTGTCTTCTTAGTGGTTATTCATAGTACAAGATGCAGGCATAATATCTTGTCCACAAACACTATTAATACAAATCTTTCTATTCATTGAATTAAGAGAAAGTAGCTGTATATCTATCCTAACTATTTTGCTTGTACAGATTCAGAATGGTCCTTCATTTGTATCCCCCATTTTTGGATAGTTTGTCAGAGATGGGTATTCCATTGTCATTTGAATATTGTAGGAGCGTGAACTCAGCAGAATAATCCAATATAGTCCAGTAGTCCATAATAGTAGAGGGTTATGCATAAGACTGGCAATGTCAGAAGTTGTTGACTTTAGCCTTTTACAGCTCAGCATATTAATATGGCTTTACTTTTTATCCAATTATTCAGTATTTATTAAATGAAATTACTCAGTATTATAATGAGAAAATAAACATAAATTCAGAAACAAAAGGAAAAAGTGGGAGAGAAGGCAAAGAGATCTTCACAAACTCTTAAGGCTTGCTTACAAAATGTTTGCCCTCATACAAGTGAGATAGCTTAGTGGAATAAGCCCCTGCTTAGGCAAGTGCAGGGACCAGGGTTCAATCCCGAGCACCGCATGAGGCACTGGGCCCAACCCCGACTGAGCCTGGATGTGGTGTCATATGCTTGTAATCCCAGCGCTGAGGAGGCTGAAAACAAGAGGATCATAGAGAGACCTTTTACCAAATATATTGGAAAAAAAAAAAACTTGCCCTCAAATCATGTCAGAATTGTAATAAATGGGGATGGGGAGATGGCTCAGTAGAATAAGCACTTGTCTGGCAAGTACAAGGGCCTGAGTTCAATCCCTGGTTCCACAAAAAAAAAAAAAAGAAAAGAAAAAGAAAAAGAAAAAGAAAAGAGAATTGTAATAAATGAGGAATTAATACTGCTTAGTTGGGCAACTTCACACACTGTAAAGTTAAAAGTGATTGCCATGCCATGAATTGCTAACAATTATTTATCAATGGCCTTTTGTCAAGTTTACTTACTAATCATTATTTATGAACTTAATTGACAATTGCCTATAATCTAAATACCATCCCCATCACTATACATACTACAGTAGTAAAATCAAAGAACATGCTTTCCAATCCTTTCTGAAAACAAATACTAATAATTTTATTATTCACCTGCTAATTACAAATAAATTGAAAGAATATTTGTTAATGTTTAATAAGATTTTTTGAAGTTGAAAGTGCATAAAACATGCGTATAGAAAGATGTTGTAGTATTTTTCAAAAAAGAGTTGTAAAACACCCTACAAATCATTGTTGTTAATTACCATCATTCATAAAATTTAAATTTTATGTATAATTTAGAAGGCAAATGGCAAGTAAATTTCAACAATGTAACAAATTTTGACTTTACAGAATTTATATTAAAATGTAGAAAAAATTTGAGATGTTATCTTGCTATATAGTTCAGATTGGTTTTAAAAACCCACTAGGTAAAAAAATAAAAAGTACAGAGGCCAGGAAGATGGATCAGTAGAATAAGTGCTTCCCTGGCAAGGGTCTATTCAATCCCTGGCTTCGCAAAATAAATAAATAAATAAGTAAATAAAATAAATCCACTATGTAGCCCAGATTGGCCTAGAACTTGCAGTGATCCTCTTGCCTTTGCCTCCAAACTGCTGTAATTATAGGCAAGTGCCACCATACCTTGCTTTATGATATATAAACTTCATATTTTGAGCTTATGTAAATATGAACTCTCCTAAATAAGCATATCTAATTATTTAACAGATTTTAATGTTTCTCTGTCTTTTAAAATTAACTTGTTTTTAGTGTCGATTACTTAGTTTCACAACAAAATTGGAATGTCCAAAGATTTCCCACACATGTTCTGCCTTCACACATACAATGTTTACCTCATTCTTAGCATCCCAGAGCAAGGGTACATTTGTGACCATCCATGAACCCACACTGATACATAATGATCAAACAAAGTCCTACATGCAAGTGCATCCCTGATATGGTATATAACTTGATTTTGAATAAACTGATAACGATATGTGCCCGCCATCACAGGATCACAGAGAATTGTTTTATTGTCCCACATGTCTTCCCACAATTCCTCTCTTGTTCCTAATCCTGGACAAGCTCTGATCCTTCTGCTATGTCTGACTTCTGCCTTTTCTAGGAGGACGTAGCTGGATTTGTACAATTTATAGGGCTTTTTCATTGACTGGTTTCACTTACTAAATGCACTTATGTTTCTCATGTGTCATAGTATGAAAAGTCATTACTTTTTAGCACTGAGTGACTTTCCATTGTCTGGATAAACCCAGTTGATTATGTATCCATTCGCTCCCTGTAGGACATGTTGGATACTTCTAAGTTTCAGGAAATGTCCACAAAGTTGCTGTAGACAACCATAGGCTTGCTTTTGCGTGGACAGACATGAACTCCTAGGATAAACATCAAGCACTTGACTGCTGGATCAGAGTGGGGGTATACTTACTTCATGGAAAGCTGCCAAGCAACTTTTCCAGGGTCTCTGCACTGTTTTCCACCAGCCACGAATGGTCATGCCTGTCTCCCACTATCCTCATCAGCATTTGTTGTTGTCAGCATTCTGTGTTTGGGCTGTTATCCTTGATTGTAGTGGTCTTTCATTTTTCTTTTAATTTTCAATTCCTGGTAATGTATGATGGTGAAGCATCTATTCATACTTTCATCTGTATGTAAGGATCTTCTTTGTTGAGGAGTCTGTTAAAGTTTTTGGCCTACCTTTTAATCCAAATAGTGATTTAATTATAAAACCACAAGATATGAGGTCACAGTAACATATACAAAAGTCAGTTACCTTCCTATAGGCTGACAAAGAACAAATGGAAAAAAATGAAATACCCTGGCATGGATATAATAGAAATGTCAGAAGATGGAAATGAAGAATGTTACAAAACTCTGATAGAAAATTGAAGTGCATAAAAAGAGAAAGATGATTTGTTTATGGATAGAGAAACTCAATATTTGCAATGTATCAATTTTCCAATATTGATTTCAATAGATTCCTAGCTGAAATGTATACAAACTATTCAGTGTATGTCAATAAAGTGATTATAAGGTTTGTGTAGAGAAACCATCCACAACTGCAAACACAACTGGCACCAAAGAACAAAGATAGAAAATGGAAGCAACTTAATTTCAAGGGTTACAAGAAATCAACACAATCCAGACATGGTACTATTAGCTCAAGAACAGAAAAATGGATCAACAGAAGAGAAGAGAATTATAAGAACAGTCATGGGATAATTGACAGAGTAGCAAAGGGATGATAGTGAAGAAAATTAAACATTCAATGCTCGTGGTTCATGTATAGAAGATGAATTTAGACACCTAGATTGCACCCTTTCAAACAAGTCAGTTCAAAATGAATCATATGGGAAGAACTAACATTGTCAAAATGGCCATACTCCCAAAATTGCTGTACTGATTTAATGCAATCCCTATCAAACCACCACAAACATACCTCACAGACCTAGAAAAAATCATTCCTAAAATTTATTTGGAATGAGAAAAGACCTAGAATAGGAAAGGCAATACTGGGAAACAAAGACAAGGCAAGAGGCATTACAATTCCTGACTTAAAATTATACTACAAGGCTACTGTGAGAAAATCAGCATGGTACTGGCATCAAAATACACCTGAGGATCAATGGAATACATTAGAAGATGCAGAAGACTCTATGAACACACTCAGCTACCTTATCTTTGACAAAGCAGCCAAACATGCTCACTGGAAGAAAGATAGCCTCTTTAACAAATGCTGCTGGAATAACTGGCTCTCTACATGCTGAAAACTAAAACTTGACTCCGGTCTACCACCATGCACTAAGCTAAAGTCAAAATGGATTAATGATCTAAACATTAAAACAGAAACACTAAATCTCCTGGAAGAGAAAGTAGGAGGAACTCTTGAAGACATAGGGGTAGGCAAAGAGTTCATGAACAATAATCAAGTCACATGGGTAACACTTGAAAGAATTAACAACTGGGACCTGCTTTTATTGAGAATTTTTTGCACGTCAAAAGAAATTACCATCAAAGTGAAAAGACAACCTACAAATATGGAAAAAATCTTGATTAGTAAGCACTCAGACAAAAGTCAGCTCTCTAGAATTTATCAAGAACTAAAAAACATTAGGGCCCCTAAATTTAAAGACCCAATCCAGAAATGGGCATCCTAGATGAATACACACTTCTCAGAGGATGAAATTAAAGAAGCAAATAAATATATGAAAAAATGCTCCATATCACTAGCCATCCATAAAATGTAAAGTAAAACAACACTGAGGCATTATCACACCTCAGAAAGAATGGCTATCATAAATAAATCAACCAATAACAAATGTTGGAGAGGCTGTGGGGAAAAAGGAACCCTTCTCCACTGCTGGTGGGAGTGTAGACTGGTACAATGATGGTAGAAATTAGTGTGCAGATTGAAAAACTAAGACTGGAAATCCCATTCAAACCAGCAATCCCCTTACTGGGAATTTTCCCAGAGGAACTGAAAATATCATATCATAGTGATATATGTGTACCTATGTTTATAGCAGCACAATTTGTGACAACCAAATCTTGGAAACAACCAAGATGCTCGTCACCTAAGGAATGGATGAAAAAGATGTAGTATTTTTATGCAATTATTACTCAGCTATAAAGAATGATA
Source organism: Octodon degus (assembly GCF_000260255.1). NCBI lineage: Eukaryota > Metazoa > Chordata > Mammalia > Rodentia > Octodontidae > Octodon > Octodon degus. The sequence continues at coordinate 26,286,161 of NW_004524592.1, read as the reverse complement.
AACTCGAAGCCTTCATATTTAAATGGATGCCACTTGAAGATATACTCATAAGTGAAATAAACCAGACCTACATGTGTAAATTTTATATAGTCTCCCTTGTTTAAGAGTGCAAAAGAAAAAATACAAATAGAAAGATATAATATAATTAAAGGAAAGTGAGGATTAGACAATGAAGAGAGAGCAAGGAGAAAAGCTAGGAAACATGACAGGGGCAAAGCCATGCATTTATATGTACAAGATGTATAAGGCATTGATCCTGAGAATCTTCATCAGGTTTTCGAAATGAACAATTAATTGGTAGGATTCTCACCCTGACTAACTATATATACTGATACTTGTGAACCATGCAACTGCACTGAAGTTAGCAATGTGTAAGAGTAGGATCAGGCTTGGAGTGCCTGTCATTCTGGTCTTCTGAATACAGGCTGCTTGTCGTGACATGCCATGTGCTGCCATGCTGTCTCTCAGGTAGATGCTTGTTTAAAAAGCAAAAGATGGTGAATGAAGGCAAGAAACAGGAAAAGGGGTGTTGCAGGACTGTCCCGTTACAAACATGTATATGGTTAGATTTCTAAACTTCTATGTAAAAATATGTAATTGTTTATTCCTATTTTTTAAATATATTTTTATTTTTTCAATTTTTTATTCATATTCTGTAGGGACTTAAAGTTTAACATATCAATACTTGATGAAAAATGCCTGTTCCATGTTATGCCTAAGATGTTTGATATTCAGACAGATAGTGAGATTAAACTCACCTGCCTAGGTTGTAGGGTAATAACAATAAGCTTCTCTTCTGGAGGGTTATCAACCCAAGTTTGCAGACCAAAAATTAGAGAAAAAAGAAGAGCTTCAAGGACAGCCAACATATTGGCCCTAGTCTTTCAAGTTCAGTGAAGACTCAGGACATAGGAGAACCTGTATTGTAACATCATGTAACTCAGTAATGTCCTAATTTTTTTGATCAAGGACATTATGGGGCCACAGAGGAAAGTGATCAATGATGTAGAGTGTGCCTAAGAAGAGTCAAATGGAGAGAAAACATTCTCTCATGCTTTCACAGAGAGCAAATTGGTCTGCAACTCATGGCCATGACTCATCCACATGACTGACACTGAAAAAGGATCTACAAACTGCGGAACAGGATAAATCTGGAGGAGATTTGATTGACTTTATCAGATACAAAAGTTACATTTCTTGTTATATAGGTCTTGTTTTATTTTGGTCTTAACCATCCAGCAGAAAAGTATACAAATGAAGTATAAAACGTAAAGCCATATTAATATGCTGAGCTATAAAAGGCTCAAGTCAAAAACTTCTGACACTGCCAGTCTTATGGAAAACCCACTATTATTATGGACTACTGGACTATATAGGATTATTTTGCTGAATTCATGCACCTATAATATTTAAAAGACAATGGAATACCCATCTCTGACAAAACTAAACAAAAAAAGGGGATACAATTGAATGACCATTTTGTATCTGTATACTGAAAATAGTTTGGATCAATATACAGCCACAGCCAGGGATATGGCTCAGTAGAATAAGCACTTCCCTGGTAAGCACAAGGGCCTGAGTTCAAACCCCGGTTCCGCAAAAAAAAAAAAAAAAAAGCCGATATACCACTACATTCTCTTAATTCAATAAATAGAAAGATTTGTTCTAATAGTGTTTTTAAACAGGATATCATGTCTGCATCTTGTACAATGAATAACCACTAAAAGAACAATATTCAATGTATTTATTGTTGAAAATGTCCTACTAATCAGATTTGAAACTGTCTCATTGCTATTTGTTTCTCAATAAAATTATTGAAAAAAATGAATCATAGATTTAAATGTAAAATTCAAATTTATGAATCTCCTAGAAGAGAACACATGTGTGTACTTTTTTTAAGAAGGAAAAAGTGTCAGCCACCATTGAGCTGTTAGTGCCTATTATGTACAGCATGAAAGGTAGATTGCTTCAAAGGGAGAATTGAGCTGGGCCTTATTAAAATTAAAATTTTCTGTCCTGAGAAAAAATGATGTAGAAAATGAAATGATAAACCATAGACTTGGAGAAAATACATACAAAAGATACATGAGATAGTCTTCAGTTTTGGTGCATTTTATGTTTCTTTAAAAACTTGAACAGAGAGTACACAGATGCCCATACACAGCCTTCCAGTTCCTGCACTTTCCCTATTAGTCATATTAGGCACTAGTGTGTCATAGTTCTTCAGTTGATAACCCAATATTGATGCCTTATTAACTAACTTTATTCTATACATTAAGGTTTGCCATTTTATATTACTTTGAACTTTCTCAAGTGAATAATGACATGTACCTGCTAATAAAGAATTGAGAGTACTAGTTACTCTGTCATAAAAAATCTCCTATATCTCCACTTTTCTTTCTTCCTCTCCACCTTACTCTCTCAAACCCTGGACACCGTTCATCTTTTTAACCCACTCTATTGTTTGCCTTTTCTAAATACCTTAGAGTTGGAATCTTGTAGTAAGTAGATTTTTGAGACTTATTATTTTTATTGTTATTATTACTATTATTACTATTATTATTGGTGTGTGCCACCATGCCAAGCTCTCACTTTTCTCCATGGGATAATTCTTCATTTCATAAACATACAACAATTTATCCTCTTATCTATTCACAGGTATTATGGTTACTTGCAGGGTTTTTTCACAATTATGAATAAAGCTGATATGAACCTTCACACTCCAGGAACTGTACAGACAAATCATCTCAGCACACTCAGCAAAATACCAATCTGTTTAATACCAATCTTGTTTAATTGTAGGGCTATCATTTGCTTAGAAGAAGTTTGACGTCTACAGAGCTGTACAATCTTGTCTTCCAACTGAAAAGGTGTCGCAAGGTCTGTGGGTCCACATCCTTGTCAGCCCTTTGTGGTTCTCCTGCCCTGGATTTTAGCCATTCTGAGCACTCGCAGAAGTACCTTACTGATGTCTTAATTTGCCTTCCCATAATGAGAGGTGACACAGACATATTTCACGTGCTCACTTGTCCTGTGCATACCTTCTCTGATGAGATATCTGTTCAGAAATTGCACCCGATTATTAACTGGACTGTTTTATTTCTTATCGTTGCATGTTCAGAATGCTTTATAACTTTGTGTACCAGTCCTTTATCAGACACTTTTCCTCCAATATATTCTCCAAATCTGGAAGTCTGTAGCCTGTCTTTCACTAACAATTTCCTTCATAGACCAGATATTTTTTAACTTAGATGCAATCTAGCTTTCTTTGTTTTCTTTCATGACTCAAGTGTTTGTTGTTATACATAAAAACTCATCACCACACTCAAGACCACTGAGATTTGAGCCTATCTTTTTTTTAGAGGTGATTAATTTTGCATTTTACATTTAGTTCTGATTCATTTTGACATACATTTGGTAAAAGATGTAAAACCAGTGTTTAGGTTCTTTTTTCAGCAAGTTTCTCTCCAGTTGTGATAACTTTTTTTGAACTGGTGATCTTTCATTATCTAATGGCCTCAGCTTTGCTATCAAAGACAAGCTGTCTACTTTTGTGGCTCAAGTCTCACTGTGAAGTTTGACCTTAATGTTATCCTCAGTGTCTGTATTCTATAACCAGTTCCAATGATCTCTTCGTCTGTGTTTTCATCAGTGCCACACTATCATGATTACTGTAGGGTAATAGTAATTTTTGAAGTTTCGTGTAAGGTTAGTGCTCCAGCTTTCTCTTTTGCAGTATGATGTCAGCTATCCTGGCTATTTTTCCTATTCTTTTGAGCTTTAGAATTAGTTTATCAATATCTATTATGTATCTTTCTAGATTTTGAGTGAGATTGCTTTGAACATATGAATCAAGCTGGAAAGAACTGCTATCTTAAAATAATGAGTCTTGTTAGCCTCAGATACACAATATCTATCCATTTACTTAGAACTCCTTTGAATTCTTCCATCAATGCTCTAGTTTTCCTCATGTAAAACTTGCATACATTTTGTTAAATTTATGCTTGAGAATTTCATTAGTTTGAGTGATAATGTAAGTAGTATTGAATTTTAATTTTCAAATTCCAGTAGTTAATTTCTGGCACATAAGAAAACAATGAACTTTTATATATAACCCTTGTATCTTGCTATCTTGATATAACCAATTGTTAGATCGAGGAGGTTTTATTTTGTTTTTGTTTTCGTTTTATATTTTTGATTATTTGGAATTTTCTACATAGAGAAACATGTCATCAGTTAACAATGACAGTTATTTTTCTTTCTTCTTCCTTCTCAAACTATTCACCTTCTGTTTCCTTTTCTTATCTTCTGGAGCTAGCCAAGACCTCCAGACCAGTGCTAAGTAGCAGCAGTAAAGCGAGCTCCCTCACCTTATTCTCTCTTCATGGAAAAGCATTGAGTCTCACCGTGAAGTTTGACCTCAATGTTACTCTTGCTTTTTCACACGTCAGTTTTCATCAAGTTGGAGTCCTCCTCCATTGCTTCCTTTGAGAGAGTTTTCATCATGACCAGATGATGGCTTTTGTCACTTTTTTTTTTCTTGCACTAACCGATATAAAAGTGAGTTTTAATCTTTTTCCCACTAATATGATAGAACATTAATTTTTAAATGTTGAGATGTCTTTTATAGCTACAATAGAGTTTTATCAATTTTATTGATTTTCTTCAAGTGGTCAGATGTTTTCAATGAATTTTCTCTATAGATTTATTTCCCTCACTTCATTGATTTACACTCTAATTTTTATTTCCCTCCTCTTTTTTTTTTTAGGGAAGGGTCTATAGGGTGTTCAGGGTCTCACTACTAGATCGGACTCATAGTGATCCACCTGTTTACAGCCTCCCAAGTGCTGGGATTACAGGTGGGCACCACCACGCCTATTCTTAATTGCCATCTCATCATGTCCCAGGGGCGGGGCTGGCATGGCAGGCCCAGTGATCAGTCCCGTGGTCCCTGCTCCTGTTTGCATGCACTTTAATCTGCTAGGCTCTTTGGTTGGCCCTTTCTGATTGTCTTATTTATTTTGTTGTTTTTGTGTTTCCAAAGGAAGAAACTTAGTTACTGACTTGAGATCTTTAAAAAAAAAAAGAAAGTATAGAATTCAGCACTATTAATTTCCCTCTAAAAGGTGTTTCTACTGCATTTTGAGAATTTTGAGGAAGTTGAGTATTTCTTTTTATTTAGTTCAAAATATTTACAATTTTCCATTCCTTGCCCCATGAGTTATTTATAAACATATATTTTTTTTTTTAATTTCAACTACTTGGGAATTTTAAAGCTATTTTACTTTTACTCAAGTGTGGTTTAGTTCTACTGTTTTAGAAAACATTTCTGGCCTAATTTCTCTTATTTAGGCTCTGTAAAGGCATGTTTTGTGAAACAGAATGCTGTCTTCATTGCAGGGTGTTCCATCTGCACTTGGGTATGATGCACTCAACATGGAATGAGGTGAATGGAAAGATAAACCATATCTATTTGTTCTGGGTTTTGTGCAGTTGGCAGTATTACTGATGTTTTGCCAGCTGCATCTGTCAATTACTTCTAGAAGATTGTTGATGTCTTTAAAAATAGTAGATTTGCCTATTTAACCCAACCATCGTATCACCCTTGTGTTATGTGATGCTCTAGTGTGAGCTGCATACTTATTAAAGTCTTCTGGAAGAACTAATCTCCACAGCATGTAAGATCCCTCTATATCTCATGATTTTTCTTGATCTCAAGCATACTGTCTAAATTTAATTAAACTGGAATTTTTCTCTTGTTTACTATGAACAAAATATTTTCGTTTCTGTACTTTTAAACTATAATTATCTTTTAATTTAAACAGAGTTCCTTGAAGACAAATACACATTTTCTTTGACTTAGTCTATTTAGATCATTCATATTTAAAGTGATCATTGATATAACTAGGTCAATATCTACTCTATTTGCAACTGTTTTCCGGTAATAAATTTATTTCTTTTGCTTTCTCTTAAGCTCTATTTTACATTCTCCTAAACCAGAGGAGTTTTTCTTTTTGTTTGTTTTTTTTTGTTGTTGTTGTTGTTCTTGTTTTTGTTTTTGTAATTTAGTAAGTGTCTACAGGGTCTCACTACATGGATCAGACTTGTAGTGATCTGCCTGTGTTCAGCCTCTCAAGAGCTGGGATTACAGGCATGTACCACCATGCCCAGTCTCAATCCCTGTCTCACCACTCCCAAGGGACAGGGCCAGCATGGCATGTAGGGATCGAACCCAGCTGCTGCATCTGCATAAGCAGGCACTTTAATCCACGGACCTATTTGGCCAGCCCAACTAGAGAAGTATTTAAAGCAAGTTATGATTTTATTAGATTTCCTTTCTTTCCTTAGTCTCTTGGCTACCTTTTTCTAGTGGCTCAGACAAAATACCTGACACCCAAAATTAAGGAACAAAAGGGTTTATTTAGCTCACAGTTTGTGGAGGTTTTAGTCTATAATCAGCTGGCTCCCAGGAAAGGTGGCATAGCACAGAGGCCACAGTTCAAGGTGGCAGAAGACAGCAAAAGCAAGAGCAGAGTGCAAAAGGTCGGGTGAAACAAGCCTCTTTTCCTCCCTTGTGTTCTATGCAGGCCACCCACCCCCACCATCTCCTTGCCTTTCTCTGCTGCAAGCTCATGACGTTTCCTGAGTAAGGACCCTGGCTCCCTGCTGAACTGCTTAGTCAAATTTCTAAACTTCTCATGTCGATAAAAATGCACCAACCAATGCACTTAGTGTGTGAGTGACACTTATTTTAACATGTATTTATTTAGAATTTATACTTTGCATGGATAATATACATTTACCTTTACAGCACACACAAATGAAGAATTCAACAAATCTAGGTCTATTTTACAAATAGCACTCTTCCACCATGAGTCGTGTAGATTCCTTTCAATAGAATATCCCAGATCCCTTTCACCTATCTCTTACTACCCTGCTACCCATAAACTATACTCATATACTGATGCTATCAAATATTTTAAACTAATGTCTTTCATCAAGTGAATAAGAAAAATAACACATTTTATGTTACCATCACTTATTCCTTTTTAAACATTTTTTCCCTTTCTTTACATAGTTCCAAGATTCTGATGTAAATATTTTCTTTCCTCTTAAGAACCTCTTAATATCATTTCTTGTAAGAAAACCTACTGCTGATCTTCCTCCTAATGTTTGTTTGCCGGAGAATGCCCCCATCTCTTCCTCATCACGACTGACAGTTTTTCTGATTTGTTGGTCCTGTGTGGGGGCATTTGCATGTGTATGTGTGGTAAGGTCATATGCTTCATCTCTGCTTGCTATACGCTTTCTGAAGAGAAGCCCTATCATTTCTTGTTATCTGTCTTCCCCACCTCCAGCTTCCTCAAGATTTTCTCTTTGATTTTCCTAAATTTTAAACGTGATATGACTTAAGTTTAGCATTTTGGGTGCTTTTTCTGGTAGAGTGTCTCTGTTTCCTGTGTTCATACCATGATAAATATCATTAATTTCTCAGTCGTTTTTACTGCCGCTGTCTTTCTTTCCCTTGATATATGTATGATGTCCATGTTAAGTCTTTTGCAATTATCTCAAAGTTCTTGATACTTTGTCTTTTTGTTCCCAACAGCTTTTCAGTTCAGGTTTCTACTGACCTATATTCAAGCTTATTGATTTTTTTTTCCTTGGCCATGTTCAATATAAGAAAACCCATCAAAGAAATTTTTCCTCTTCCCAATGTTTTTATTTCTGATGTTTCTTTTTTATTTCTTTCTCAGACTGTGTGCATTTCTGCTATATTACCTATTTGTTCTCACTTATTGTGTTTAGGGCCCTTGACAAAATAAATCATAATTATTTCATGTTCCCTTTGTGATCATTTCAAAATCTCTGTCATATATGAGTCTGATTCCACACTTATATGGTCTCTTCTAATTGCCTTGTATTTTTTGTTCCTGTTAAAAGCGAATCTGAATAGAAGGAATAAGCTAGGTGGGGTTTAGTGTGATGCTTCATGTTTATTTGATCAAGAGTTTTACAGTGTGCTTGTTTACCAGAGCTGTCCTATCTGAAGCTAACACTACTCCTAGTTTCTTTGTTTGTGTCTCACTGTTGCAGTCTCATTTAGAAACTCTGCTGTTGAATAGGGCCTGACAGAATGACCTGGGGGACCTGACCTGTCGCTGGCCCATTGCTTCCTGGCTCTTTGGCCTCTCTGGTGCACATGCTATGGGTGAGCAGCTCTGCCCCACCACACCCTCTCTGCCATGATGATCAGCCTTTTCCCAATCCCACAGTGAGGGCACACACCATAGACTGTGCCTATGGGCCCAAATAAACTCTCCTCTGTTCAGTTAATGCAGGGCGGGTGTTTTGCTGCAGTGACAGAAAGCTGACCAGCACAACCCAAGCTCCTCTGTTTACCTGCAGAAGGTGGTGAAGGTGGTGCTCAGGCTTGGAGAGGGAGCCATTCACCCACTCTGCGCTTGGGCTTCACTCTTAGAGTCTGTAATCCTGACTTCTCTCCTTCTATCACACATGCTCCTGAGCCACTTTGACTTCGCCTGTGGATAAGGTAGGAAAGCTAGTCAGCAGTGGAGTTGAGTGTTTTCCTTCTTCAAGATCCATTGTGCCCTAGTAAATCTCAAGTTCACTGGACAGTGCTAACATACCCCCCCTGGAGGGCAGCCCAGATGCCAGGACACAACTCTCCAGCTGGCTTCTCAGTGCTCAACTTCCCTCTCCCTGCTACCAGTATGAGTGAAAATAGACTCTCTCTGGTCCCCAGAAGCTGGTGAGGCGCCTAGCAGAAAGACTCCCAAAAGCACGCTCTGTTTCTTGTTTCTTTGTTTGTCTTACTCTGATCTCTCAGTCTCCGGTGATGGGAGAGTCCCACCAGCATTCCCTGGCAGAGTCTCTTTCCAGTGTGCCGAGAGTCCCTGACACACGCTGCATTTGCCTGTCTCTCCTTCTGGGAAGGGCTGACAGTTTTTCCTCAATCTTCAATTCTCTGATGGCTCGAAGAATTTTTTTTTCCAGTTTATTCATATTTTTACTTGTTTTCAGCATAAGTATGACAACTTCCAAATACTTTTTATGTGGGACCAGAAGTTGGAAGCCTTCTTAAACCTTCTTCTGCTACATATTTTTTTTTTAATCAGTGTGTGTTTGTGGTACACAGTGATTACTTTCCTGTGGGGAATTAGTACATGCACGTAAAACATGTTACTTCCTTTTCTTCGCCTGTTTCCCTCACCTGTGAAGAAAAACTAATGAAGAATGTGGCTTAATGAAGAATGTGGCTTATTTAATGGTAATTCCAATCGACGTTCAGATTCCTGGTCGTTCTTATAAATTAAAGGTATGTATCAATGAACCTAAAATACTTTCACTTATGTTTTTAACGGTGAATCTTTAACTCATCGTTTTGCTGATAATTTAAAGATAATAAATAGCACACAACTCTCAGTTTCCCTTCAGATTAAATGTTCTACACAAAATTTATAAAGAACCACCAAGTAATGCTTATGCTAAGAATTTACACTCACTTAATTTAGTATGTTTAAAACTCTAACGTGTTATAAAATGTTTATAAAAATAAGAAGCTGTTATATTTACTCACACTTTTTAAATTTTTATTTAACATTTGAATTTGACATTAGTTAAATAACAATTTTGGGGAAAGTATACTTATCCTGTATAAATTATCTTTCCCCTAGGAAATGATAACTGTAATTTATCACCAATAATTTTATTATCACCTTCAATCTTGGAGAGAAACACTATAATTGTGCCAGAAATTTTGTACATAATTTTGCCTGAGTGATGAATCTTTTTTTTTTTTTTTTTTTTTTTTTTTTTTTGCTGGCTCAGCCCACTCTGAGGACGGGGCTGGCGTGGCATGTGGTACAAGGAAGCTTTCCTAAGCAGGCACTTTAGAGCACTGAGCTATCTTGCCAGCCCATGAGTGATGAATTTTGAAGTTATCTCAATACAACATCCAAATCACCACAAAGCAGTTTTGGTGCTAACAACTGACTGGCAATTAATGTTCTTTTCTCCCTGACAATTCATTCCTCTGATTTCAACACCAAAAACTGGTCGGCATTGTATCACTCATATTAGCTGTGTCTCAGACATTTGGGGCTATATCAGGCAATATATTGTAAGAAATAAATTCATAATAAAAACTGCAATTAGTGCAGTTGAATTTATGTATTTAATTTCCAGCTTAATTCAGCAAGCTGCGTTTTCTATGAAGACCCTTCCTTTCTTCTCTGTCCATCATCCATTTTCTCAATGTGCCAATGCATAAATCAAAAGTAACAATTTTTCTTATTTTCTTAATCTAAATTTTAAACTTGGAAAACAAATTATTGGGCTGGGGAGATGGCTCAGTAGAATAAGTACTTCCCTGGCAAGCTCAAGGGCCTGAGTTCAATTTCCAGTTCCACACACACACACACACACACACACACAAATAGTTTGTTTGAAATTATTTTATTAAGAATAATAAAAGAAGAGGGCTGGCCAAATATCTCAGTGGATTAAAGCTTGCAGGTGCAGGGTCCCACCCTGGGGCATGCTGAGATGACAATTGAGACTGAGCGTGGTGTCATGAGCCTGTAATCCCAGCTTTTGGGAAGCTGTAAACAGGCAGATCACTACGAGTCTAATCTAGTAGTGAGACCCTGAACATCCTGTAGACCATTCCCTAAAATACAGAAAAAAAATAAGAAATAAAGTCCTATGGATAACCCACTACTATTATGGACTACTGGACTATATTCATTATTTTTCTGAATTCAAGTACCTACAATATTTAAATGACAATGGAATACCTATCTCTGATAAAACTAAACAAAAAAAGGGATACAAATGAGGGACCATTTTGAATCTGTATATACAAAATAGTCAGCATAGATATACAGCTACCTTTTCTTAATTCAATGAGAAGAAATATGTGTGCTAATAATGTTTGGACAGGATATCATGTCTGCATCTTGTACAATGAATAACCACTATGAAGACAGCAATATGCAATATATTAATTATTGTAACTGTCCTACTAACCTGTTTTGAAACTGTCTCATTGCTATTTGTTTCTCGATAAAATTAATAAATAAAAAACATAAAAAAATTAAAAAATTTTAAAAGAATAATAAAAGAGAAAATTATGAATTCTGAGTTATACACAAGCTAACATAGAACTGGGGCCTGGGCACCTTCTTTATTTTAATACAACACAAGACTCCCTATCTAGTGCAAGGCCAACCTGCTTACTCTTGAAGAAAACACTGTGCCTAATACTGACCTTTCCAAGGAACCAGGGACCACCTTTTTCACAGATTAAAGGACCTAGAAAGTGCACATTCTGCCACTGCCAGAAGCACTAACTGAACTTCTAAAGAGAATTATTTGCCAAAAGAAAAAAAAATTGTGGCTCTAGATGAGTTTCCATAATATGCACCACTCTTAACAAGGGAAGTTGAAGGGAAACACCTCCAATCAGCTATTAGGTAAAATGAATTAGCAAGTGTGGCTGCGGGCCTTCCTCACGCACTGTGTTGTGTTATAATTTTGCCTCCAAAACCTCCCTTCTGGGCAGTCAGCAGGACTCTGCCTTTTAACTTTCAACGTGCTCCTACAGTTAAGCCGCTCTGCTCCACGCTCAAATAGCTGTCCACAGCTGCTGCGGATTGATTTATCCCCAGATAATGACTGCAGCCCGGGAACAAAATGTCACTGTGAAACTCTTCAGCGATCTGTAGTGTTTAGCCTAACAGAACTTGATTCAACCCTATCTTTTTTCTTTATAAATTTTAAAAAGAGGAAAAGTAAAAAGAAAGCAAAACAAAGATTTCACGTAAAATGTATTAGCATCTGCACAGATTTGTAAAGGAAGTTTGAGTTTTATTTAATATGCAATTTTTTTAACCTCACAATGTTTTTTAAAAAGTAGCCTCAAAGAGTGGAGACTACAGGAAAATATCATGGCACCCAGAGTGGGGAGCACCCAGGTACCAGACTATGCCAGACCCACATTTTCTTCAGAAAGCAACAGTTCAGGCTAATTCAGGACTCGGGAAGCATCACCTAGGTCTTTACAGTAACAGAAAAGTCAGCTAGAAAGGATGCAATGAATACGAACTATACTTTTAAAATCAAATTCCTTCAAGAGCCTTTAAGCATCATAAATATATCACATATCTATTTGTAAAAAAGTAAGATGGTGGAAACTATAAATGAAAGATTGCATTTCTCAAGATGTGAGCACATTATTATATTTATTATGTGCAAAGAAGAATACTGTATTCTGGCTTAATTTTCAGTTTGAGGCTTCAAGGATCTTTGCCAAAAAGAATTCCCTGAAACACTCACTCAGAGAAGAATCATATTGCTTTTATGTTTCTGACTGAGACCATTTCAGGTGTGTGCATCGTTTATAAAGTCTTTACACAGGATTTATTTCAGACCAAAGAGAACTGCCTTAATAATACATAACATGCAATTGAAGATATTAATCTGACTTGGAAAAAAGATGCATTCTAGACTTCAATATTTTCTGGGAGAATTTCTAAGAAAATATTTCATATAATTTTGTTGTTTCTGTTCTTAAGCAACAATTTACATGATACCCAGCAAGATAGCTCAAGGAACTAAGTGCCTGCTTAGGTAAGCTCAGGGACTAGGGTTCGACTCCTGGCACCACGCGCCACTCAGACCACTGAGGGTGCGCTGAGCCAGTCACTGAGTCCAGGCGTGGTGGTGCATGCCTGTAATCCCAGTGCTGGGGAGGCTGAAAACAGGAGGATCAGTATGAGTCCAAGCTACATAGTGAGACACTGAGCCAAGTACATAAAAAAAAAAGAATCTGTTGATAATCTCAAAATTTCAGGAAAAATTATTACAATATTAAAAACATTCAAGCCACAAGATCACTAAAAACTACTAGTATGAATCAAAGAAATATGAATTAGAGAAATAAACTATGTCTGTATCTTATGTGTAAGCCAATATTTTTTATTTCTTTAATGCTTTCTGGGTTTTCTAAAATATTGGTTGTTGACCCAGTTTCATACACAGATGGAGTTCAATCATTTTTAATATTAATTTAATTTTATTACAAGGGTCAAGCATTCCAGAACACTTTTATATGTGCTTGTTTAAATTTCTCAGAACAATAAAATGTGCTGTGGGTCTCATCAACACATTCTACCCTAGAAAAAATTAAAGTAATTTTCTAAAAACAAAAAGGTAATTGTTTCAGATTGATTACATGTAGACAACCCCAATTTAGAGAATCTCTTAAATAGAATTTTTTTCCAGCAGCAAAGTTCTATGGCAATTCCTAATTCACATAATAGTAAAAACATAATCACAGGTTCCAGTCTTTCCAGTAAATTTTTAAAAAGTAAAACTCATTAAAAAAATGAAAGAAATAGCTGCAATGATAGATGTCAAGGAGAGAGAAGTTAGTTCAGTAAATGGAGACACAGCAAATGACTCGTTTGATATCATATGTAAAAGAGCATTGAGTATTTAGTGGAAAATGGTGTGTAAGTGGAAAGTTCATACACAAGGCATTAGTTTAAATCTGTGAAAAATAAGTGATTCTGTCATAATTAACACATCTACATGAAAATCAGAACATCATTCATTCTGTCTGTTCCTGCCAAATTAACAAATATTCTGTGCACTGAATTCCAGGCTCTGCATGAAGAGGAAGGGGTGTGTGGAGAGGCTGTGGTGCCAACAGGAGCGGCCACGTGGAGGAGCCTGTCAAACTGCAGCACGTTGACAGGTTGACGTCGACAATCATACATGTTTTAATTTTGTTTCCTGAAATGAAAAAAAAAAACCTGTTCTATTCATAAAGGTTTTCTAGTTATTCCTTGTGAATAGAATTGGTGGTGAACTCAGTTGAGTAATTGCTATGTTTCGATTTTAATGCATTCAGAGGGAAATAACTATATATTTGTATATATTAAGAAAAAATCATTTTTCCTCTATATTGTAAACTACTGTGAACCTCTCAGTGATAAGTGATGCACAATAAATGTTGTTGAAATATTTATAATATGTTGTAATTAATTACACTTTTGACAAATAGTTTCACTTCATCATTATGGATAATAAACTTGCTGGAATCAGGAAATCATTAGCATTTTGGTATACAAATTGCAAACATTTTTAAATGCTGTTATAATGTTTAATCTGGAATGATGTGATTTTAGCCTTTAGCCCAAGTATCAAGTAACGAAAGCAAGGGGAAGGAGTTCACCTGTCAGAAACTGAAATACCTCCCCTGGGTTTGGCTGTGCCGTTTTCTTCTTCTAGGTATAAAACACTAGGAATAGGAAGAAAAAAAGGAAAACAAAACAAACACACAAGCAACCTGTTTCCTCATCATCTGACAAGCATATTCACCTACAGGGCGACTGCATTTCTCCGCCTGCCTCTGCGTTGCTCCAGACTGCAGGGGCCTGGTGCATGGTGTCCGCCCCTGAGTGACAGGCTCTGATGTGTGTCTTCAGGCAGATGCAGCGCCGATGGCCATGTGGAAATGGCTGTGTAATGCTGTGCTGATACCAGCCAAGTAATATGCTATGGTGCCGTTAGGAACATTATTCATCATTGATGAGCACATACCTTTTCTAGTGAAACACATACATTTCAGGAAGAAATGCATAGATCATTTACCGAAGCACATTTATTATAGCAAAATGTGTACCTCGACTAATGAAACACATAGATCATAGAGTAAAATGATTATACTTACATTGAGCAGATTTAACCATTTATGGATATTCTGGGGGCAAACCAGTTCTATTGAGCAGGTCAACACTGAATTTACACATAAAAAATAAAACAGGAATGGATTAATTTTAATTATTGAGTGCTTATTTTTCTGATTAAAACAAAGGAGTTTTATGTGTCCATAGTTTTCCATTTTCCTCTCCAATCACTTATACACAATTAAAAGGATGTTGCTTATAACATCATTGCCAGTAAGTTAAGCAGAATTAAATGTGAGTAGCAACAAGAAATTGAAATATGACATTTAGAGAAGGTAGGGGACAGTTGGGGCGTCAATTTATTGTTTCCTTTCAGATAAAATTTAGCACTTGCATTTTGACACAATGGTATTTGAGGACCAGCAGCCTCTCCTGACACAATCTGCCTTGATCTGTAGTAACAAATGCCAAGGAAAGTCAGAAATAGGATGTGTGTCAACGCCCTGCCCCACCAGGGTCAAGAATAAACTATCAATTCTCACCGCATAAATTCAGTTAGCCCTGGCTCTCAGCAGCCCTGAGGAATAGAGTGGGTCCAACGCTTTGTTTATGACCAAGGCTTCCCTCAGTACACCCAGCTTTGACCATGACCCTAACTCACCAGCACTGGGGGTGGACGTGAATCCCAGACACTGGGACAAGTGAGAGCATAATTCACTGGACAAACAACACACTGAGAGACTTGGTGAGACCAGTCTGGCGTGCATCCTTGTTCTCTGCCTGCCTGAGCCTGGCTTCTCCTGAAGCCATGCAGAATGGCCTTCACCAGCTGTGACTTTACTTTGAAAAGCAAAAGTTAACTTGTGGAATTGTTTTCTCCATCTTATTTCCCTTTGATCTTAGCAATACTTGAGTTGAGCAAAGGAACAAAGGAGAAAAGGGAGAAAAGTATAACCAAGTGTGGAAAAAAATGGTTCATTCCCAAAAGAAGGTAAGCAAACCCTTTCTATGTGTATAATATAAAATTAGCATGTGTTCATTATTTAATGCCCCCATTTCAGCTCAAAATTCAATCAGTCTATCTACAATCCAAGAAATACTTGACCTTATCTCCTCTTGAAAGAATTTTTTTTTTCTTGAGATCCCAAACATCATTTTAGAAGACCTGGCTGTCCTCATGATTATAGCTGACTTTAGGACTGCTTTTCTTTCAAACTTTGACTGAAAACTTGATAATATTCATTATATCTCAAAGCTACTTTTTTAAAATTTATTTGTAGTAAAGTGCTATTCCATCTTCCATTTGTAGTCTGTTTATTCCTCTCCCTCGTACTGTGTGGTCTAGCATCCTAGGACACAGAGGTAAAGGAGATTAAAATTGGATTAACTAGAATATTCAGTGGAATGCACAAAGGATTTTTCCTGAGATATTCCACTTTTCCTTAAGTTATAGAGGCTCATTTCATTATTTGCTGAACCCTCCAGTGACCCTGGGATTTCACTATATAATTTATGTTTCCTGATACAATTCAACAGTGTAATCTTATGATTTATGTGCTTCATTTATAATTTGATCATCTCGGTATAATGCATGTTTTTCTACATGATTTATGTACTTTATCCCATAATATATGTGTTTTGCTCTATGATATATGTATTCATCAGCGATGTGTTATGGCACATGCCTGGGTGGGGAAGGAGAACATCCCACCTCGGGGTAAGTCCGGAGGTTAATTGCAATCAATTCACCTTCCACACAATTACACTTTTATCCACAGGAGCTTGTGAAGTGAGCAAGCTGAACAGCACAACAGCAGAGAGACAAGTGTACCAGTTTCTTTTTCTCCAAGATCCAAGCAAAAGGCAATTTCAGCATCAGATCAGGGAAGCTGAGTCCTACCCTTTGGTTTTCTCTGGAGAAAAAAAAATATCTTCCAGGTGCCATTAATCACATTTCCATCCTCCTAACACAACACGAGTCAAACTTCCTTTTCATATAAGTAGCTCTTAAAAACAATACTTACTTAAGGAGCGCCGTGAAACAACTCAGAATTTCCCCATAAACACACTTCAAACAAAATTATGTTAAACTCACGAGTTCAACAAATGTCACTGAGTTCTGTCCAGCATTTTTGTCTTCTGCAGGCTTCTTTCCTGCTGTGATGACCCAGGCACTACTTATTCAGTAGACAGGTAGGAAGCCCTCACTTTGTTCAGACACATAAAATGGTCCAAAGGCCCTGTCAGCACAATATTTGCCTTCTTTGGTAGGAAACAGGCAATAAGAGAAATAAGTATGTAAAACAAGTCACATGGCAGACGAGGATATGATTTGTACCGTGAGGCAAAATAAAGGAAGGAGAGCAAGAACTCCTGTTTGGGATGGCAATGTTTTTAAAATCAAGTAGGTACACCATAAAATCTTCCTGGGGGTAAGACATGGAACAAGTCAGCAGGAGGTGACAGAGGTAGCTGTTCCTGTGGCTAAGGGAACAAACGGTAAGTGCAAAGAAGAGACTGGAAGTTGCAATGTGCCCTGGATGACCTGAACAAAACAAGAAGACTGTGAGAAGGGCAGGAAGAGCACGGTAAACTAGAGTAGAGGAAGGTGAGCCCAGGCTCACCTTCAGTGGAAAGAGATCAAGTTGGGTGCTGGAAAGGATCCCAGGTCTTGGTGCTGTCCAGGTGCTGCACAGGTGTGAGGTCGTGGGTGGACAAGTGGAGCCATGAGCAAGGTGTGAGCAGGTTAGGAAATTAGCAGTGGAGATGGAACGGGGTAGGGGAGAAAAGTAAAATCATGTTAAACTGACAAATGCTCTGAAAGATTGCATATGAAGTGTGAGAAAGAGAAGCCAACTTATTTCCAAGCAAATTCAAGTAGAAAGACAAGGCAAAAAAAATGAGTATTTTAAGAATATACTCATCTCACTATTAAAAAATAAATACACGAGAATGGACCATTCATAGGAAAAGGCTACTATGGTTATTCCCACGTAAAGGCTCTGTTCATAACTAGAAACTTACTAAGCTACTGGGTCTGTGGTTTTTTGATACCTGGGCACTCTGCAGTGACTCATTTTTGTAGTTTTGTTCAATGAGTATCTAGTGTTTTGCTTTCCAATCTGAGTTAATCTCTGCCCAAGTAGACTGTGTGCATATCTCTATGTATATGTGTGATTATTTTCAATTCAATAATAGAAGTAAAGAAAAATGGAACGGAAAAATATGAAAGTTTAAAGTGATTTTGTTTTGTTTTGTATGATAAATTGAAATCATTTAAAGTAATTTGGTCCATATACTGTGCTTTTATCAATGCATACTTGAAAGCAATACTTTACAATGAGTAAAATAACATACAGTCCCTTGATGCCAGGACAATAAATAAAGAGCTACGTAAAGGGAATTATGCAAGGATTTGTTCTTAAACTAGGTGGTGGCTAGTAAAATTGTTTCAAATTTATCTGTATACAGACACCTCTTTAAGAAATGACATTTGGGGGGCCGGGGAGATAGCTCAGTAGAATAAGCACTTCCCTGGTAAGCGCAAGGGCCTGAGTTCAATCCCTGGTTCCACAAAAAAAAAAGAAAGAAAGAAAGAAAGAAAGAAAGAAAGAAAGAAAGAAAGAAAGAAAAAGAAATGACATTTGTTTACTGTCATATATGCAATTAATCAGAAATTATATTTAATTTTATGTTTCGTCTAATTTCTTTTCAATCTAAATTCAACTCATGTCCTTATTGTCTCCCAAACCTCAAAAATACTATAAAGTTTGTACATCTCCTATGTGTGAAAAATTAATTCTTTAAATACTTTAAAGAAGTATCTATCTTTGGGGAAGGGCATGATCACCAGTTTGGTGCCTGTATGTAAGTTTGAAGAAAAGAAGGATGAGAAAAATCATGGTTAATGTTTCAGCCAGTTGAAAAATTAAACAATGGATGCTTCATTTTACTGGAGAACACTCTTGAAAAAGACAAGTTGCTAATTGTGGCTTTGTGCATCATCCTTCTAAAATACTATTTATTTTAATTAAATTGATTTCCAAATAAAGATTTTTAAAATGTATTTAGAACAGGGCCTACAGGGTCTCACTACACAGATCAGACTTGTAGTGATCCTCCTATTTTCAGCCTCCCAAGCACGGGGATTACAGGTGTGAGCCACCACACCTGGTTTCAATTGCCGTCTCAGCAGGCCTGGGGGTAGGATTCATACGGCAAGAGGAAATCAAACCCTGGTGGCACTTTAGTCTACTGAGCTATCTGGCCAGGCCCAAACAATGATCTTGAAATTACTGGAATTGTGAATTTTGAAAAATAATTAGTACTTCCCAATGTTTAAATAAAAGATCATTAACTGCCAATTTTAGGCTATTCAAAAGATATCAGCATTTTTCAGTATGCAACTAAATAAAATGAAAGATAATAGGTAAAATACATGAAAATGTCTTGTTTATATTTGTTTTCTTTTGTTGTGCAATATATAAGCATGCCTGAATATACTTTGAATGGATCATTTTGTGTGTGTGTGTGTGTGTGTGTGTGTGTGTGTGTAGAATCATCAAAACTAAGATTTTGGAGCCAGTGAGATAGCTCAGCAGACTACGAGCCTGCTTTGCAAATGGAAGGACCAGGCTTTGATCCCTGGTCCCACATGCCATGCCGGCCCACTCCCAGGGCGTGCTGAGCCAGCATTCGAGTCCTGGTGTGGTGGAGCTCAGCTGTGATCCCAGCACTGGGTAGGCTGGAAACATGAGGATCACTATGAATCTGAGCTGTGTGGTGAGATCCTGTATCAAATACATTAAATGAAGACTAAAATAAAATAAGATTTTGATGTTTCCTCATTTTGTTATATTTAAGTACATACTTTCTAGAACACAATCCCAGTGTGTATATTCTACACTGTCTCATTGTATAGAACATGCAAATTTCATATCATTAATCCCTCTCCTTTTATTTATTTATTTATTTATTTTTGTATTTTAGGGAAGGGTCTACAGAGTGTTCAGGGTTTCACTACTAAATTGGACTCATAGTGATCCGCCCATTTACAGCCTCCCAAGTGCTGAGATTACAGTCATCTGCCACCACATCCAGTCTCAATCGCTATCTCAGCACACCCTGGGGGTGGCTTGGCAGGGCAGACCTGGGCATCGAAACCCTGTCCCCTGCATCTGCTTGCAGGCACTTTAATCCACTGAGCTATTTGGTCAGCCCTCTCCCTCTCCTTTTAGACTTGTAAAAGAGCAACAACAAAAATTAAAGGAAGTCTGTGTGGACCAAAAGCAGTTTAATGGAAAAAAATCCCTCTATTTTTTCTAAGAAAAGCATTTACTAAAGGAAGAAGCTAAGGTATTCAAGTTCCCAGTTGAAAAATATAATTTGAGTACTTCCTATGTCTAATTAAATTTTCAGTTCTTAAAAACTGAGTTAGATGCCCTATTCAAGAATGTACTTATTAAGGGATTGAGCTTTTGTTTGTTGTTTGTCTTGGCAGTGGGAGCGAACCCAGGGCCCCACGTAATAGCAGGCAGGTGCTTCACAGCTAAGCCACATCCGACCTGGAATGTCATTGCTTTTGACCGTTCAGAGTTATGACAAATGAATGGGTAGGGGACTGTAGAAGATGAAACAAAGACACTGAGCTTGCTGGGTTACAATGGAATGAAAAGAGCTCCACGGCAATTCCCAGAAAAGACAGGATATGAACAGAGAGCCAAGTGATGACAAAGGCCAATACAGACAAAAACAATAAGAGTCTTACACAGAAATAAAGGAACATAGCTTCAGGGATAATAAGAGAATCTAGGGTTCCCACTGCCTAAAAGGTGAGCAGTCAGGGCTAACTTGGCAGCACAGACAGAGATCGAATTCCAGAGGATTTGGATTGCCTTCTCAGGCCAGGATGGACCAGCCAGCTGATGAGGTTGCACAGGTGTGAGAACAGGTCACACTTGTGGTGCTTGTACCACTGTGTGGTGGGAAGGCTGGGGATACATCTGAGCCCCAAAATGAGTCACCTCAGACCTTGGACAATAAAGCACATTTTTCTCAGTGTATTTCTAGTATTGCTCTATAAACATGATCACGTTGTGACATGAATGAGATTGGAATTACACCTTGCTCATGGTAAGCCTTCAAGCTCCTGCCAGAAGACAGACTTGGGCTCACCACTGTGCTGTCGCTCTCCCCCAAAGGAAGATTAAGCCCTACCCCCTGCAGCAGAGAACACAGAGGCAGCAGCACACAGAGGAAGCAGAGGGCTCACCCTGGGGGTTCACACAGCCATTCCTGGACCGTGACCGAAGCTGGATACCAGAATTTTGCACACAATCCTGGAAGTAAAGACTCCAGCATTGTAAGGTTTGTGATTTGAAAAATGGGCATTTAATGGACACTGAACAAATATATCTACAAAGAGAAGGTGCATATAAAAAACAGCATTTCTACCCCAGACAGACAGGGGGTCTTCAGGAGAGGTCCATAGAATTTAGAGAGCTCAGCACAAGAGCATCTTCAAGTCCTCCAGTGGTGAAAAACTGTGCACATATGTGTTTATATTGTATTCAACAACACTTCTGTAGTGTTTACAGAACTTCAGAAACTGTTTGAGCATCTTATAAATTTATTTATACTGCATATGAACTCAATCAAGTTAAATCAATATAATCTATAATTATCCTGCTTTTAGAAATGAAGAAACATTGATCCCTGGCACCACACACCACATGCTGCGCCACCCTCTTCCCCCCACTGGGGGTATGCTGAGCTGGTCATAGGGACCAGGTACATGTCTGTAATCCTAGCACTAGGGAGGCTGCAAACAGGAAGATCACTGTAAATGCGAGCTGCATAGTGAGACTCTGTACCAAATACACACAAAAAAAAGAAGAAACAGACTTAGAGAAGTTAGTAAAACTTCTAAGGCTGATCAACTATAATCTTTTAACAACTTTGCTGCACTGTCCGTAGATCTCCACAGTCTATATTTTGTGACTATCATAAAACACAACATAGAGTGACATCATAATACACCATAATCAACTGCATATAATTTGCACACATGTTTAGGTATATAATGCTTCAATTATTAGTGCTTGTACTCAAAACAATGCAGTTTGTTCAGATAGCAGTAATAAAGGCTTCCTGAAATGTTAATAGTAACACAGATTGTTCATGCCCCCACAAAAACCTTCAGAGATTTCCCTTCCCTCATAAAATGAAATCCACAGTTGTGTCATGTCTAGGAGACAACATACCCATTCCAGCCCCTTCTTCCCAGAGTCCCACACCCTCCCCTTTCCAGTGCATATGTTTTCTGTCCTTGAAGACTATACAACAATCAACTCCTACCAATTATTCCTCTGAAGCCATCTCTCAGAATTCTTTATTGATCATGCTAATGTCAGAGAGCTTTTGGGATGCCACCTTGCTTTATTTCCTCCATACTATTTGTCATTTTTTAAAAGATTGATTTGTTCACTTTTAAAAATGTCTGTGCTCCCAGGCCCAGAGATAATGCAGGGAAGCACAGCCACATCAGGAACAGGTGACACGAGCCAGACATGGTGCTCAGGCCTGTTTCAATAAATAAACAAACGAGCTGTCCATGGCACAGATTAGCTAAAAGCTTCATTCAATCAGTGATAAAATTCTGTTTACCTTCTAAAGAAAAGCCACTCTAATGGCCCAGCACAAAATGGGTGATTTATGAAATTTGCTAAGCGTTAGGGAATCAATATAACATACGTTACCAAACTTTGAACTAAAGCAGATTTGCTTTGAATCCTGGTGGCTTTAATTAGAAGCTTTATGATCTTGGTAAATTATCTGATCTAGTTGTGCCACAGATTCTTCAAACTTAAAATTAAGATAATTATAAGATGTAAAATACATAGGCTAAATAAAACAGCATATGCTAAGCTCATCATAGAACTTGGTTCTCAACAAATATGAGCTGTAATTATTATATTATAAAGAAATCAAAGTGAAATTTTTCCTTTTTCGTTGAATCAATGGATAGTAGATATATGCACAACAATATGGATTTCTTTTATTATTTTATTTTACCTTTTAATTATTTTAGTTTTACCTTCTAATTAGGATAACTGGGTAAAAGAAATGTTCACCGTACTACTGCTTAATATTGTCTGAAAATGCAGGAATAAGAATAATCACTCAATTTCAAATG
Organism: Octodon degus; assembly: GCF_000260255.1. Lineage (NCBI taxonomy): Eukaryota > Metazoa > Chordata > Mammalia > Rodentia > Octodontidae > Octodon > Octodon degus. The sequence continues at coordinate 26,263,253 of NW_004524592.1, read as the reverse complement.
TTGCAAATTAAAATCCAGTCAGATTATACCTCTTTAGAAGATGTTAAAATGAACACAAAATGCAAGTTTAGTTTTTATATTCAATTCAGACTAAAACAGTGTAAAAACAATGCAACATTGTGAGAACTGGAGAATCTGTCCTATTAAAATATAAGTGATGTTCCTAAGTAACACATTCAATAGTAGCTATATTCAACTCAAAAGAGGCAAGATATATATGATGTTACAGTCATGCTGTGCAAATGTATCTATTTGCCAGTTCAATGACAAGCATGTCTGACACTATTTTGTGACATTATAGCTATTTAAATGGAATACAAACTTTAAAGTATGAATTACTCAGTGTAAGTAGGGTGATGCACTGTGGTGCATCCAACTGCTTTTGCAAGGAGGCACACAAAATGGTCATCCTTCAGAAAACTCACAATTTGTGTTTCTATGGCCAGGAGCCAGTAAGCATGGATATTCATTTCTAATTAGTAAGGCTTAATATTTGTACTCTTCCTCAATCTCCTAAGCTTCTCATTGGTCACTAGTATATTTATAACATTGAGATGATTTTTTACTCAAAACTTCAGCACTTTTATTCAGTTTGGGAGGAATCGTCATCTCTCTTCATCAAAACAGGTAGCCTAGGTCCATCAGCAGATGAACAGATACCAAAAATGTGGTATTTATGCACCATGAAGTATTACTCAGCCATAAAGAAAGACAAACTTGAGTTATTTGCAAGAAAATGGGTGCACCTTGAGACTATAATTTCAAGTAAATCAGACACACAGGCTTAAATGTATGAAGAGCGAGGTAAAAGATAGGTAAGAAGTCAGGACATAGGTGTTTCTCAACTGGGAAGGGGTCAAGAGATAGAGGAGGGCAGAAAGGAGGACAAGAAGAGAGATCTAAAAAGGAATTAAGATGTGTGCCAACTCCACACAAGGCATGTAAACTTTACACACCTCAAACATACAAATGAAAATAATCAAAGCAACTCTTAATTATTCTCTAAGCTACAATTTTAGAGAAACTATAAGTTTAGAGAAAAATCTCTGGGTTTTGAACATCAACTATGTTTCAATTGCCTGAGGCATTTTGCCAAATCTATTCGAGCCAACCAAGGCTGGCAGTTCCTCGTTTCTCCAGGATGGCTAGTAATGGGAAGGGTAATCGAAGAGCATATACTTAGAAAAGTCCTCAACTTCACCAGCCTCACCAGTCAGTCGCTGGGCATCATCCAGCGACTCTGGTGGCTTGTCTAGATAAGAATGCATCTGAATTGCTGTGCTGCTTTTCAAGCAGAAAGTGTTTTAGAGTAAATGAAGATTCTCCCACCGAGGAAGAAATGGCTTGGAGTAGGTTTTACACTTCTGTTTGTTATTCTATTTGGGGTAACCTGAGCTATTAGTGCAACTAGCCATGTTTCTACAGAAAAAAAGTTTCAAGGGTCCGTTTGGAAGCTACAGTAGTAAGTGAACAAAAGGAATCACCAGCTACTCCGGATACTGTAGGCCTGAGCCCATAAGGGTGCTCAGCTCAGTCCTTGGCTTTGGATGCCTGGCCCCGCCCAACACAAGCTGAGCCCTTAGAAGGATATCTTAAATCACACGTGAAATGTTTCTTAAAAAATAGAAGAACAAGAAGGACTATTTGTTGTTGTTGTTGTTGTTGTTGTTGTTGTTAGAAAAGATTCAAACAACAGCAACAAAAAAACAAAAGTGAAACTGTCTGCTGGAGTACAGTTACCAAATCAACTATGAAAAGTTTCAGTGATTAAGCCCCCTCTGTCACTGTTGCCATAATTTGCGCACCGGCAGCTTTGTAGAGTTTAATGACTGTAAAAGCACTGAGGTTTCCTTGTTGATCAGATGCCACTCTTTGCTCTCTGCTTTTCCGTGATTAGAAGCGAATGTGCACAAGAAGGTCAGTCCAGGCAGCTCAGGAAGGGAGAGAATATTTAAAAGACTCAAGCAAACAAACTGTTAAAGGCGAGCAGGATGTACAACACAGCTCTCTTTACACGAGGCTTGGGAGGCATTTTCCTGAACTGTCTGTGAAAGAGCTATGTAAAGCTCGGGGGTTGAGGGAATTGCAGTGAGCAGGCCTGAGACTGGAAGGCTTCCCGAGTGGTCCCGCTGCCTGCGTCCCCCAAGGCGCCTCCCCTCCCTCGCCCCTGCCTGCTCTAATGAGAGCGCATTAAGCCTTTCTCAGCGCCCCGCGTGCTCTCCACGCCGCAGAACCCTCCCCTCTCCGCGCACAATGCGCGCCTCGGATTTCTAACGTTATAAAGAGAGAGAAAATGCTTTCCAGACAGCTCATCCGGCCCCTCCCTGGCGCTCAGCAGGGATTTAAGTGTGTCTACTTCCACTGAAAGTAAATGCATGCTTTTGCCCCCAACTCAAAGAGACTTTTTCCCTGCTCCTCGCTCACAAAGGCATCTGTATATTCTCCTGGAATCTCCCCCCTTTCACTGTGGACACTGTCAGAATGTACAATTGTGGACCACACACACGTAGTTTACATTCTGGGTTTACAAAATCTCCACATTTTATTCCTCACACACATGGCCCATTATTTTTAAGCTCTTCAGGAAGATAAAGGAAATATTTAACACAGCCAGTAAGCCTATGCGTCCAATTAATTTTGAGTAATTCTATCACTTAATTTCTGTTTTATTTTTGTGTTTTAATTGCAGAGGAATCAGGTACTCCATTTTCCAGTACCAATCCCCAGAATTCTACCACCCATCTTGTTTGAACTGATGTGAAGATTTCCCATAAAAACTTTGCAGGAGGATTTTCAAGATTAGATAGTATAATCAGTGGCCCCAAACTCCAAATTTTCTCCCAATGGGAATTCCTTCCATAGACCCTCATTGCTGTTGTAGCTCAGCTCAGGGACAGCTTCTGAGTCACCAAGCAGGCGTGACAAACAAGAGACAGCAGGGCGAAGCCTCTTCTGACCTGGGGTTAAATTCTGGTAGGAGTTCAGCCCAGCATGACCCAGTGACCTGCTAGAGCCCTGAGCCCCACCCCACATGCACTTTCAGCGTCTAGGAACACTCTCCTGGTATAACACAGGAGCCGAAGATTTCTTTACCTCAGGAGGAAGGCTAGCTTATTTCATGGAGGGAGAAAACATGAAGGTTTATTTATTTTTTTTTTTCTTTTCAGAAGATTCTGTTGTTGTTTTAAGGAGCATAAAAACCCCACTCTCACAAGCAATCCAGTTACAAAAACATGCTCAGAGCTGCAAAAGGAAGAGATGTAATATTCCATTTTTAAGAATGTTAACCATTTTATTTTTATTATTATTATCTAATGAGAACACAAAATAGTAAACCAAAGCAAAACAAAACACATTAGCAATGATACAGATCTTCACCAAACCATTCCATTTTTATGCTTTTATCAGAACAGATAAGTTGCAGATTTGGTGTTGAATGGGATGATGAGAGATATGCGGCTGGCTTGGAGTGACAAATAGTAAATTTTAAGTGACAACTGTGCAGTAGCATTCTAGTCATGTCCAAAGGATCAACTATCAATACCTGTACTTCCCTTGCCCTGTGCTTTCCTTCACTTGTTTCAGAGTTGGAAAGTGTGCACACCCCCCAAGTCAAAACTCAACATCATCTGTTTCTGAGGTCCCCTGATGCCATCAGGGTCAGTGAAGAGGGATGTGATCAGCAGAGGGCCAGGCATTTACAGACAGACTGTAGAAAGAGTGACTTGCTACTTGTTTGTCTTATTTGCCTTTGCCAATTACTTTCTGATTGCTGTCCTGTAGGTATAAACCCTATCTAATATAATTTATTCAAGCCAACCCATGTTATTGACTAACATCTATATTCAAGAAAATTAAGAAATATGCTGAGCATTGAGGAAAGTGAATGACGTTATATTCAAGGTCTTGCCCTAGTTGAAGAGAGGCTTTGAGTGGTGTGATGAAGGCTTTGTTCTGAACACTGTTCTCACTTTCTTCAACATGTGCACTGAGCCAAGTATGTCTCCGCTTACTTCAGGCTTTTTTTTCAGTCTCCCGGATGTGAGGCAGCCCAACCCTCCTTCACAACCAAAGACAATGCCCAACCAAAGACTAGAAGGAAATGGTCACTTTTGGAAGAGTTGGGATAGCACATACATTTCCCAAATGAAAGGTGACCACTTCCACTTGGGACAAGAAGTTCAGATGAAAGCAGACTCACCATTCAGCACCTGGTGTGTGCACAGGTCAAGCTCTAGCTCAGCCCTCTCTTGCTTATCATGGGCTGATTACATTGTCCACCTGGACCTGCAACATGGCTGACTGTACTTAACACTATGCCTTGTTTGATTGCAATTGGAAATGAATGTGAGCCCCTGAGCGCAGGTAATCCTACATGCTCACTTTCCATTTCTAATAGTAGGATGGCCTAACTTCTGCCCAGGCCCACTAGTTTGGTTCTGCTAGCTATCTTATTATCAACTAATCCATCGTGATACAGTTGCCTCTAACTTCCTCGCACCTGCTTTCTTTAATCTGGGTGTTTTGGTGGTCGGAGTGAGACGTTTTAGGCTCTTTGGCATCTAGGTGCTTATCCTTTAATGTCTCCGGTTGCTAAGAAGATCCAGTGCTTATTCTGACTTCCAGGATACCTGCACTCCCACAAAGAAACAAAATGGAGAGTGAAGCCACTCTGTGTGTTTAGTCCTGCTTTGTAGGCAGCTTTCAGCCAAGCATTCCTGACAAAGGGCACTTTCCAAAAGCATATTTTCACGCAGCTTCCCAAGTTTTAATAACTCAGTTCAGGGTTGTGTTTCTCTTTTTGCTTTCTCTCCTCCTCCAAACGGAATGCCCTCCTTTCATTGCCTTGTCCTCAGCTTGAACACATTAGAAAGCAAAAAGTTAAAACATAACCTTGGAGGCAGGCCTAAGAAACTAATCCAAATATTTGATCTATTTTAGTGAAATAATCTGACAAAGAAAGCTCTTAATTGGAAGCTTTATCTCTTTTTGGTAAAACAAATATCATTGATAAAACAAGGCCCCAAATCCTATTTTCCTTGTTGTGATGATACTTGTATTTTCAAGGATAAATCTTGAGTGTTTTACTCCTACTCTGTTCTCCCGACCCCCACCCCATCTTTTATGCTCGTATGAGATTCAAGGGAAAATAAGTCAGATTCAAAAGGCTGTGTGTCTACATAGATGTGGTTATTTTGTTCTGATTATTAGTAATCATGGGAACTTTCTATAGACACCCAACATTGAAATGTAGTCTAGGGGAGGACAATAGGCCTTTGTGCCCGCTGAGCCAACCCTCCTAGTTCCCTTTGTTGTCTGAAGGGATCTCACCCCTCTGTCAAAGTGTGGCCGCTCTAACCTCCCTCTCCGCACCAGTGGCATCTCTGCCTCTCCAAAACGACTGCTGGGCTCTCCTCTGACGTCTTCATCTCAGAGGGTCACAACACTTCTTGGTATAATGAGCAGGCATCCTCTACCCATCAGAAAGGTAATTAAAAAAATGTTCAGATTTTTGTTTTCAGGGAGGTAACAGTATAAACGCAAGTCCTGCTCAATTAAGCCCCCGTGACAGCATGAGGGGGAGGGAAGGAAGGGCTCTTTGAATCCAACCAACTTCCACACTTGCTCCTAACTGAACCCTGGAGATCCGCGTTGGCGCTTTTCCCTCCCCCACAGAAAGGCATCTTTAAATAAAGATGTCTTCATCCGATTGACCACCCTCTATAAAGCAAATCTGACCAGAGCTCTGCTACTTATACACCACGAACATTCCTCCCCATTACAAAGGCATTTGCACATTTATAGGAGAAATAAAGAAAAAGATGCGTGATCCATGTGAACGAGCCTTCCCTCCGCCAGCCAGAGAAAGAAGAACTAAAAGGATTATAAAAGTTCAGATTAAAATGATATAAAATCTAGCGTTTGGCTCCAGCCCTAGTGCCTCGGTCCTAGGCAGCTAATCTGTATGCACTTTGTGACCTCCTCCCAGCGAACCCTGCTAAATATATTATTCCCACGGGGCCTTTCACTGCTGCTTGGTGTCAGAAATCAATATGTATGAGGCGCGTGGATGGGAATTTCTAATAGATCTGCCTGGCCCTGTGCTGCTTTTCAATATCTGCCTTGGACTATTAGTGCCGGCTCGGTGCCTGTGAAATAACCGAGATAATCTTTTAAGGTGCACTGTTAAGGTGGAACCTAAATGTTGCTGTTTCAATTAAAACAAAAAAATGATATTCATAAATCAGTGAGATCTGTGTAACCTTGTATAGTCACTCTGCAGGGCTGATTAGAAACAAGGTGGGATCTAAGGCTTTTAGGAGTGAGATGTTATTTTTAACTTCTATTTAGAGCTCAGGGATAGGTTTTACATTTTAAGGCTAATGATGTGTTTGGGGTAAGGGCATCAGATTATAAATGAAATTTGAAAGCTCGAGTTTTCTAACCTAACAATGCTTATTTGATTTGGTCACCATACATAAAAGAGGAAAAGGACTCATACTATAAGGGTAGCCAAATCTTTTTTCCACATTAGCTAAGAACATATTTGAATATGGATCTTGTTCGTACAATTTATTCTCACTGGAATTATTTCATGGGTGATATTTTTGATAGCTGTACAAATTAATTTTTATCATCATCAAGGAAATGATCCCTGTCATTATTTGTACTTCTATCTGCGGAGATACTTGCAGATCAAAGCAGACGAGGCCGTGTTTCTGGGGTCCCTGTACCCTCCCTCTCGGAGGAGCTCAGGGGCACAGCAGCCGGGGAGGCAAAGAGGTTTGGGGCCTGAGCCGCATCGGGCAGCTCAGCACTGGGGCTTGGCTTTCATTGTTTGTTTCTTTGTCTTCAGGTCAGGGCTCAGAGTAAGCGGTTCTGGTTCAGTGCACCGAGGTGCAACTCTCAAATGTGCAGACACGACCCTGCCTCCACCCGTCTTCGCAGAGATAATAGTCCAGATGCCGGAGTGAATGCAGGGGAGACATGAGGGAGCTGTGATCCACGCTACACGGACACCACAGGCCTTCTTTGCAGCCAGCCTGGGTTCCTGTCCTGCCAGGTGCAGCATGACTTGGGCGCTCATCCAGAGCAGCCCTTTGACCACCTTTAGCTGCCTTGCCTCCCCAACTTGTCACTCTTCCAGGGTGGAGGAACTGGCACGGAGCAATTTCATTTTCCCTTTCCTGAACACTTCAGTTAGCACAGCACCACCTGCCCAGCCCTCAGCAACCACCCTGACTGCCTGCTGGCCTCCCTGGAAGGTGGATGGGAGCTTCACGTGTGTTGCCAGTGAGGCAGGTACCAAGTGGCAGCAGCAAAAACTACACTAAGCAATAAATGTCTGGGGTCTCCAGGACCTAGGAACTGTCTCAGAATAACATGTCTGTCTTGGTTTCATTTATAATAATGTAATTATTGGGGGAAGTATATACTTTGTTGAAAAATATTTCTACTTCTACTGCTTCATTGATTTTATTAAATTGTTGTTTGAACTGAAGTCACTGAGTTGGATAGGAAACCTCCTTTCCAGCCAGGTTCTCCCATACTCGTGTTTTGTTTTAGAGATACCAAGCCACTGGGCACTTCTGGAGTGTTCTATGTCTCAGAATTACGAGAAGGAGAACACAGCCAGATAAAAGCTTAAGAAGCCAAGCCACTCTCTGACCCCTTTTGTGCAGGACCTAAAATTCTGTAACTTTATGCAAAACATCACCAGAACCTGTAGATAAAATGCGCATGCTTCCAACTGGTACCACAGGGACTGTTTCTACTTGTGGGCCTCATCCGTGAGGAGGAAATGAGCCGGACCACTTCACATTCACCTGGGCGCCTACCACAAACAGGCCTGATCTAACTGGAGAAGCCCGCAGCAGCTTAATCTCTTAGCAGTCTCTCCTCCCTAAACCCACCAATTAGAGGCTTGTGAGCAACGCTAGAGTTTTCCATGACACCCAGGGACAGTGGGCAGGAGCGCTTGAGATGGGTCGGGAGAATTAGGAGGTTTGTAAGTAAGACCGCTCAATAAACGTAAAATTCAGAAGAGGAGAATGAAAGAAACAACCAAAAAAAAAGAAGAAGAAGAAGAAAAGAAAAGAAAAGAAAAGAAAAGAAAAGAAAAGAAAAGAAAGAAACAACCAGCTATATGGTGGGACTGAACTGTCTACTTCTGTATTGTCTGAAGAAGTGTCACCAGTCTTAAGAAATTTTACTAAACCAAGATGAAAGTAAAATCACATAATGTTTAAAAATGATTGTTTATAATCAAGGTATTTGTATCTAAGACTCTACTCGGCAAGACGGAGTAAAACAGCTATAACAAAATATGTGGTGAGAGGGGCTTGCTCAGTTGTTTCAAGTGCTTGCTTGGGCAAACTCAGTCAGGCCATCAGAGACCGCGGTTCGATCCCTGGCTCCATGTGCTGCACCAGACCTGCCCTTAAGGCAGCCTAAACCAACAAAAAAAAAAAAAAAAAAAAAAAAAAAAAAAAAGCAAGACAGTGTGGGTCACCCTTGGCCCTCGAGTACTGACAAGTGTCCTGTCTGTGTGGTAAGTTAACGCTGGGAAACCGGGTGAGGGACGTGTGCGAGTGCTCTGTCCTCGCAACTTTTAGGCACATCCAAATTTACTCAAAAGTCAAAATTTACTAAAAATTACCACTGTCAGCTGCGTGTGGTGGTGTGTGTCTGTAATCCCAGCACTTAGGCTGAGGCAGGAGGATCACTTGACAGCTCAAGGTCAGCCTGAATTACAGTGCAAGACACTGTCTCAAAAAAGTCATTTAAAGTAATTTTTTGGTAGCCAAAGCATTCCTTAGCCCTGTTAAAATAAAGAAAATGATAATATCCAATGATATAAAGAGCCCTATAGCTGCTGCTCCTTCTCTACCGCATCAATCACCAAGATATTTATCAGTTACTTTAGCCTTCAGTCTGTCGCTAGCGCTCATAATGTACCAGATTTGAACGGTGACTCACTCAGTTCTCAGAAATACCCCATTGTATAGAGCAAGCCTGCACAGTGGGGCTAACCCAGACGCTGCGCTCCTCTCACACCTCTCCCAAACGCGTCCTGCTCGACTGATCAACGTCAGATGCTCCCTGTTGATGGCGCCCGGAAGAGCGCGCCGGGCAGCTCCCCAGCCTTCCTCAAGCCCCAACGTCCAGCCCTCCAGGGAGCGCCCTGCACCGGGCTTTCCGGCCCTCGAGCCTCAGCACCGAGGCTGCGGGCCGCTCGCTTGCCTTCTGCCCACACCTCCTCCCCTCGGGGGCGGCTGGCGGGCTGGAGCTGGGACGCTGGGCCCGGTGCGCTGCGGGCGGCAGGCCCGGGAGGCCGGAAGCAGGCGGGCTGCCTCCTCCGTGCGAGGAAAGCATCCTGCCTGATCATTTGGCCCTTAGCAGCTCGGCAGCCCGTGGCCGGTGATAGGGACTGTGCAAAGGTGTAAACAAGAGCGCCTGCGCCCGAGCCGGCTGGCAGCCCTCGTCTTCATTT
>NW_004524592.1:26251633-26252920 GCF_000260255.1 Octodon degus | reverse complement strand
CTATAACAAAATATGTGGTGAGAGGGGCTTGCTCAGTTGTTTCAAGTGCTTGCTTGGGCAAACTCAGTCAGGCCATCAGAGACCGTGGTTCGATCAGTGGAATCTTGTGTTGCACCAGACTTGCAATAAAGCATTCATAAACAAAAAAAAAAAAAAAAAAAAATCCCAAATATGTGGTGAAAACAAATATAGGCGTGTGATATTTATATGAAGAAAAATATCTCCATTGGAATATTTTATAGTTGGAAAAATGTGGTGGTAATGAAATTACATCAACAGAAAGACCCTGTATTTCTCTCCTTGATGGTGTGATCACAATTTTGTCTGTCATCAAATACCTGAAGAATGGCAGTGTATAACATCCTTATGTTCACTGTCTATCAGTTACCTATACAAGCCTTAGAACAGGATGAGAAATAACTATTTTGTTTTGATTTATTTGGTGCAGGGTCTCACTATGCAACCCGGACTTGTAGTGATCCTCCTGTTTTCAGCCTACCCAGCACTGGGATTACAGGTGTGAGCCACCATACCTGGTCTCACTGGCAAGCTCAGTGCACCCATGGGTGGGGCCTGTGGCACCAGGGATTGAACCCGGGTTCCTGCCCTTACCTAAGCAGGTGCTTAGTTCACTGAGCTACTACTGAAGTGTCTCATAAATCTGTCCATCTAGCCAGGAAATTGACAGCTTGTCTTTTGTTAATAAAAATTTTAATAGAATGGTCAAAATGACAAAAGCTTGATTTGATAGTCAACACCACTGAAATACATTCCATCATGGAGGCAGATAAGAGTAACACACAGTTGGCCTTCCATCCCACACGAGCCCAGCGATGGTTCGGAGAATGGAGCTCGTATCCAGGAAGAGTCTGAGCTCCTGTCCAAGAGGGCATGTTTATGTCTTGACATTGTGTGTAAATTTAGATGAAAAAGGTTTGCTTGCACAAATTCTGTGCTCTTCCAATGAGCTAGACATTTGAGAATTTCCTATAAGAGATTTAAAATGCATTGCTACTTCGGTCTTAATTAGTTTTCTTTCTGTGTTTCTATTTTTTTAACCCTTTATGTCAAATTTTCAGCCTATAAGCATATAGAATTTGAAGGGCCAGCAAGCAAGTGCAGGTGGACTAAGCACCTGCTTAGGTGAGTGCAGCACTGGGGTTTGATCCCTCACACCACTTGCCGTGCCAGCCCTGCCCCTGGGTGTGCTGAGCCAGCAACCGAGTCCAGATGTGGTGGTACACACCTATAATCCCAGTGTTGGGCACACTGAGACAGGAGGATCAC